>NC_056742.1:378644083-378914083 GCF_019279795.1 Protopterus annectens
TAAGCATAAGATAACCATTCCTAAGCAACCCACACTCAGAGCTGTTAGAAACAAAAGAAATTTGACTTAACTAAACTACAACTAGAACTTTCTTCTTGTAACTGGACAATACTAAAATATCTATCCCTAGATGAAGCAGTGCTATACTTTAACAAAAAATTCCTAGAAATTCTTGATTTTCATGCTCCCATTCGCTCAAAGAAAACCAAAACTGTAGATGTTCCTTGGCTATCAAAAGAAACAAGGCAGAAAATTAATCTCAGAAACAAAGCGTTGTCTGCCTGGCGACTACTAAACTCCTCTGGACCAAATTAAATACAGACAACTTAGGAATGAAACCAAAAAGCAAATATTACTAGATAAAAGACAATACTATTGTAAATTGCAAACTGACCACCAAAACTGCCCACAAAAATTCTGGGCTGGACTAAATCAACTTCTTCACCCTGGTTGTACTACTACCCCTGTCCCTGCCACACTCATTGATAAATCCCGTCGATGTCTCAAATAGTTTTAACCACTTCTTCACTGAGACAATTCAAACTCTATCTAATCAATTACCACCCAGCCCTCACACCATAGACTCAGGAACACCCAATAATATTCCCCTACTTACCTTTCAACCTGTACCAACCTCATTTATTTGTAGATTAATTAAAAAACTAAAACCCTCAACACTCTCTGCTGACCAACTCCCAGCTGAATATTTGCAAAAAGCAGCTGATGTAATTGCTTATCCAGTGTCAATCCTCATCAACCGCTCCTTAGCAGAGGCCAAAATCCCGAGATCTGGAAGATATCATATGTAATTCCTCATCACAAGGGAGGCACTTCCACTGATCTCTCAAACTATAGGCCCATATCCATACTTCCCCTCTAGCAAAAATAATGGAAAAATGTGTTCAGAAACAGTTCATGCAACACCTAATTGTCAACCAACTACTGACTGATAACAAACATGGTTTCAGACCCTCCATAGCACTACCTCAGCCCTCCTTGTCTTCTCAAACACCATAAACTCCCATCGTAATAATAATAAAATCTCATCTGCACTATTTCTGGATCTGTCGAAGGCCTTGATATGGTGGATCATAAACTTCTAATTAATACATTGCCTTCACTTGGTCTGGACAATACTGCTGTACAATGGTTTAGTTCCTACCTATCCGGTAGAAAACAAGCAGTTTTATGGCAGACCAAACTCTCTAAGTTACTACCCAATACATTGGGAGTCCCACAAGGATCTATTTTAGGGCCGCTATTATTTTCCATCTTTATCAATGATCTGCATACAGTTATTCTAATGCCAGTTGCATACAATATGCAGATGATTCTCGTTAATTTGCTCTGGTACAACCCTCAGATCTACAATTGTTAACCCAGTCTACTTTCAGCAAAATAGAACACTGGCTCTCCAATCGGCCTGATTCTTAATCCTAAAAACTAAAATGTTGTTGTTTCTTCCAACAAAAGGTCCTGCCCATCAATTTTACTATCCAAGCTAAGGATGGGACCATAATTTCTCCAGACCTCTCAACAAAATTACTAGGGGTAACCATAGATAACAAACTAAAATATGATATACATGTAAACCAAATGATCAAGACCATTAATAAGAAACTAGGCTCCTTATATAGAATAAATAGCTTCTTGACCCCTCAAGCTAAAATGGCCATTGCCCAGACTCACCTTCTCTCATCACTCCTGTACTCGTCCCCCTTACTTCACAACATAAGTAAAACCGTCATGAACAAACTCTCTAACTGCTACAATCATATTGCTAGGTTTGTTACTGGGTCACCATATAGGACCCATCATTGTACCAACTTAGCCAAGCTCAACTGGTCTGAGCTTCCTACCCTTACTTCTTTCAACCTACTAGTCCTTACACACAAAATTATATATAACCCTGAATATGCTCCTTCCCTCAAAATGCTGCTTCCTCTTTGTAACAATCCACGCCCATTGAGGTCATCCAACCGTCTCCTAATCCAAACATTCAAAACTAATAACTCTGCTGGTGACTCCCTTCTCAACAACGTTGCAGGTAAAATTTGGAACAAACTTCCCCATGATATATCTATGTCTACTTTAAGTCAATTCAAAGCTAAGCTAAAAACACATCTGGGTTCAATGCGAAATTGTCACTGCCTAAATCCGGGATAGTTAACCTTCGGCTAGACTAACAGTCATCACACATGACTCTCCTACTTCTCCTTACTATCCTAAATCCTCTCCCTTTTTAGATAAATTATAAAGAACAACATATGTTCTAACTTTGAATGTAAAATATACTTCACTGTTATTCAAATTGTTTTTTTGTTACCTATGTTTGAGCTTTTCTCCCCGGGCCTCCGCTGAAAATGGACATGTATCCAGTCGGATCCTCCCGGTCAACAAATGTAAAATAAAATAAAATAAATAAATAAATAAAATAAAAAAAAAATATATATATATATATATATATATATATATATATATATATATATATATATAATGTGTATATGTATATATGTGTGTGTGTGTATATATGTGTGTATATATATATATATATATATATATATATATATATATATATATATATATATATGTATAGAGGTCGCTGCAGTGGATCACCTGTCCGCTCATAAGTGGCAGTGGAGTTTTACTCTGTCGAGTTGCGCTCCCAACCTTCCACAGAAGGCACACATGCGCACACACTCAGACCTATGGCCAATTTAGAGTGTTCAATCCACCTACAGCATGTCTTTGAGATGTGGGAGAAAACCGGAGTACCCAGAAGAAACTTTCGTGAACACAGGGAGGACATGCAGACTCCACACCGAAGGCACCCCAGCCGTGAATCGAACCGGAGAACCTCTTGCTGTGAGGCGGCAATGCTAACCGCTGCACCCCTGTGGCATCCCAATTTTGAAACAGTTGTTCAGCAGAAAATTCCACAATTTATAAATATTTATGAGCAGCATAGTTTCAGCCCAGTTTAATAACAGCAGTGAGCATACCTTATGTAGTGAATTGCGAAAGATTAGAGGTCTAGTTCATACAGCTTGTTGTCCCATCAATGCTGCATATATATTTTTTTTGCTTACAATATTTTTATGACCATATTGTGAGCATTCCAAATGCTGTACTTGTCAAACCTACGAAAGAAAAGAAGCTGATTTAATGTGAAAATAATTCTGTTTTATACTTTTTACCTTGATACCACTGTCTCCTAGGACTTGATCAGAAAATAATTTCTCTAACTGATGTCTGCTGTGGTTCTGATTTTGCTTGATATTTGTGTAATAGGTTTCCTTTTTCCATAGGAAGAGAATTAATTGTCTTCCTTGCTGACCAAAGTGCACCATACATGAAACCGAAGGTTAAAATGACACTGAAGTAAGCATACGTTTTCCTTTTATATATGACATTGATGATTTGTGTAGGCTGCTTGTATAGCAATGGTTATTAATCCTTTCTGTAATTTCAGAGACACACATGCTGTAATTACAAGTGTCGTCCCTGGAGATTTTGATGGAGACTCTCAGATGGATGTACTACTCACCATTCGACCACAGCAAGCTATCAGCATGGAGCTAAGCGTATTGATCATCTGGGGAAATAATGAGATGTTGGGTAATTAGTCGTCATATTTATTTTCAGTACTTTGGTGTCGTTATTTTTCTCTTTTTCCAGATATCTGGATTTCCATTTCATGTTTAGCTGTGTTTCCGCTATTTTGCTAACTGTTGTTGTGGGTATGATTAGGGAAAGAGTAGAGTTCTTTGTCGTTGAAACAAAAGATAATTCTTTTCTGTTCTAAAAACAGTCAACAAAATGATGTCTTTGTGTTGTGCGGGATTATACGAGTATGGAAACCTTGACTGCGAATCAGTAAGGAACTGATGTGTGTGAGATTGTGTGTGTGTACATTCATTTTTACTTGAATCCAGAGTGATTTTTATGTCTCAAAAAAAGTGATGAGAACTTTTTTTTAATGAGGCATTTAAAATGAGTGTGTTCATTTATAAATTAAAACATTTTTTTGTTGGAATTTGTCTATTTGGCTAATTGCAAGTACTTTTTATTGTATTGTTTACTAAGCTCACATCTTGTTACTGTGCACTACATTAGGACAGACTCGAGTCAGGTGTGCTCCACTTTCCTTCTGTCTTTCATTGTAGCTCATGACTGAAGGATAATGTAGAAGTGCATTTTTAGTCTCACAGCCATGCTCATGTTTAAACATATTGTACTGTGATTGGTTAGGAAGATGCAAGAAAGACTGACATTTACAGGCTCTTGTGTTGGCTATGTAATGCTTAGAACTTTGTCAGAGGGCAGACTTGCTGGGTTTTTCTGGAAGATGATCTTGATGGTACCCTCACAATGATCTCTAACTTGGAGGAATGCTGACTATAGTGGAACAATGACAACCTTGGTCCTAGATGTAATACCTTTATTTATAAGGGTACTTTCGTATTATCGCAACCAGATTTTCGCACTGCCATAATTTGGCATGTGTGTTTTCAAACAGGTTGCTTAACCTAATAAGGGGTCTGTGAAGAAGTAAGCATTACTCTGTTGCAGTGGGTATGAACCAGGAAGTGGACTAAGTGTGAAACATTTGTGTGACACACCTCATACCTCCAGAAACTTAACAGTGGCGCACCACCTTGTAAGAGCTGCAGTTCTCACCACGATGTCAGCAAAAGGAAAGCGAGTCATGCAATACACCCTTTTACCCTAGCAAAAGTTACATCTCGCAAGAAGGAGTGCTTCCTTTAGGTATGAAGATTTTCACTCCAGCTGGTAAGAAAGTTCCTCCATTTGGGAAGCACTGCCCATTCTTTAGAAATTATGAAAGCTAAAGTGAAACTTCCTTATTAACCCTAGTAAGAGCAGCGCTGAAAAATATCCTGCTGCCTAAATGCACTTCTTTTTGTCATTTGTGGCATGTAGCACTGTCTTCATTTGTACCTGAACAAAAATAAATAATAAAAAAAAAAATTGTACCTTTAAAAAATAAAAAGTGAGACCGAAGCATAATCTCTGTGTATGTGCACTCCTTCCATTAGGGTTTCTCCTTCCATACACTGAAAAAAAAAGCTGTTGGTCAGTAAGCTAGCGGGCATAACAATTCAAGTGTGCATGTGTAATGCACGTCCAGACAGGAAGAGTGTTTTTTCAATTGTTTGGCTTCCTGAAGTGAAACTAAACTTATTCCTTAGCAAAAAAGACTCGAAATACCACCTCACAGTGTTTCATGGGCTTGTTTCTAATGAAGTATGCGAAATTTGCAACAGCGAAAATCTGGTTGCGATAATACCGAAGTACCTTTATAAGTTGCTCAACACAGAATTATTTCCTTACTATTGTACACCCACAATGGTCAAAGGCTAGATTGCTATTTGCATATGTTCCCAAGTCCCTAACTACTGGGTCGAATATTGTGTGTTTGATATGATAGTTACCAGGGTTGGCTGACTTCCCAAATTATACCCTTATGCATTTCTTGGCATAGTTTTTAGTCCATAGTTCTGACACCATTTATTTCTGTCAGCCCATTTTGGAGAACATTAGTGTCTGTGGGGGATTCTTTGACTGCTCCTAATTTGCAATCATCTACAAATTTGGTTAGCTAGAGGCCCTTGACGTTGTCCTTCATGTATACCCTCTCCCGTGTTGAGGCTGAAAAGTTTCCTTTGGACCAGCTCACCTACCCCATTAACAAATAAAACAATAAATAAAATGTTTGAGAGCAGCGGCAAAAGTAGAAAAGGTATCATTTTATCTGTTGAAACAGGATGGTGTTCAGTCTTTTATGGACAGTAACGAAAAATGGCTGTTTACTGCTATAAAGTTCAGCAGACGGAGTAGACCCCACCCCCCCCCAAAAAAAGCTCAAATTAAGAAAATAGAAATAGTAATTATAGCCTTTTGGTATCCTAATAAGCCGAGAATAGCTTACAACAAACAGCTAAAATGGAATAATGTAGAGGCTAGGATTTCTAGATACAGAAGGCTTCTATTTTATATAGTGGAAGAACAGTTAATTTGAAACTGAGTACCATTACAGATGTGCAAAATTAATTTTTAATGTATCCATAATAACCAAATGGGAAGTAATATTCAACAAGTTTTGGTCATTAACAGGGGGCCGATTCTAAAAGACTTGCTCTCTGTCTAAAGGATTTACACTAGAATAATTTCACTTACACCAACAGCAAGTCCTTTACAATCTGGCTCCAAGTTTGGGTTATTAAAATCTAATTATTTTCAGTATACGTTATCCAATTTATTTTACTCCATATGTCTACAAAAAGCACTAAAGTTTGTTGCAAACTACATTTACAAAGATAAACTTAAAAAATATTGTTCTGCATTAGGGTTACCACTTGTCCCACTTTGCAAGGGACAGTCCCTCTTTGGGCAGTTGTGTCCTGTGGAAAATAAAAATGGCAAATGTCATGATATTTTAAAACAGATTTTTTTCTTTAATAGTTGCATTAAACAATTATTTTTTTTTATCTGAAACCCGTAAATGTTGTATGAAGTAGCATAAGCAACTCAAATGCTTAAAGAATAAGCTTTTATTTTGGCAAAAAAGTGAAGCTCTATCCTTTTGTACTGGCCATGGGTATGTTTTTTGTCCTCCAAAATCGGACATTTCTACAAAAATTGTCCCACTTTGGGCATTTGAAAAGGTGGCACCCCTATTCAGTATGGTTTCCCAGAATGTCCAGAATTATTAGAATACTTAATTGAGAACTTGTATAGGCAGTTGTACATTTGTATTATCTAACAGTAGCCTAACTTGGGGCAGGGTGGGAGGGGCAACATCCCAAGGTGCAAAAGTGTTGGGAGAGGCAATAAGTCAATCCCGATTGCTTTTTATTGCAATACAGACGGTAACACTCCATGTGTTTTCTAAACTTTAGCAACTGCTTGCAGTTAAAAAGTGAAAAAAAGATTTTTTAGTAAAACCTTAGTTCTGTAGTTCTCCGTGCAGGCAGGATCTAAGCTGCAGTAACTTTTTTTTTTTTTTTTTTTGCATCTGGCCACCTGGTTACTGTGCTAATAGAAGGGATTTCACTTAAAGAGCTGAGGTGGGTTGGGAACTAGTTTGTAGCACCTGCTCAGGGCACTAATTGAACCAGCCACCAGCCACACTTTTTTGTTATTTAACTTTCTTATAAAATGATAAGAGAAAAATACATAACCCATAGATAATCACTAGACATACACTCACATGCACAAAATGAAAAAACAGAATTTACTTGAAAAGGAAAAAATAATGTTAAGACGAAAGAAAGGCAGTATTATCTATGGGAACTGGAAGCACTCATTAACCCAATACCATTTTCCAAGGTGTTCTAAATTATCCAACTGTAGACTTGAAAACCTACAGTGACGTTGATGGACGAGTACAGAGACACCTGGGGTTTTCTTCAATGCACATGCCATGGAATATTTACTTAAAATATCCATTGAGGGAACAATGTATTTCATCTTGTCTTTACTATTATGGGAGCTTCTTACACCATCCCTTATGTTTCTTCATCATAGGTCTGACCATAAAGCAATCTCCTTCAAAATAAAACTGAAATCGGAGATCCCTTCCAGGTAAGGAACGTTTAGAAATTTCTTTAAGACAAACTATCTATTCCTAAGCGATACATCAGCAAGTTTCAAACCCCACAGAACCCATTTAATTCCACTTAATATGCAGAAGTGTACACCACATCTCTATTCCAGCATGTAAACAGCTGCATAGATGCAGTTATACCCCATAGGACAAGTGCAGGGCGAACCCCAGAAACAAACCCACATGGTGGAACCATAATAACACTAGGCTTTATGGTGAAAAGGAAAATAGTTTTGGCCAAAATAAGAAGAGCAATTCCCAGAATGTTAGAGCTCTTGTCAGGGATGTAAGCAAACCTATCAGGAGCTTAGTAAAATACACTAAAGCCCAGTTTCTTTGGCTTGGGTAGCTATTTTAGCCTCAGCCACATGGTGTTTTTTAAGTTATGTTCATGATTTCAAAAACACAAAGCAGCAGTGTGCTGAGCTATTTGTGAATGATGTTACCTGCACTGAGGCTGAATGTATAATGAACCTACTGGCCAATAAATTTAGCTTTAACTTTCTCTGTTTTTCCCGTCCATCCATCCCTTAGAGTATACCTGAAACTGGTTTGCCTCCAGCTATCACAAAAGAGCAATTTCTAAAAGTGACACACAAGCTAAAAATACTGCATTCACGAGTCCTGACAATATCCTTGGATGTATCTTAAATAGCATGAAGCACAATTTAGCTACAACCCTAACAACATTGTTCAATCTTCACCTCCATAGAGGTTTTGTACCATGTGAAATGAGAACAGCAACAGTCATTCCCCTGTTTAAGAAAGGCCCTTCCACACATCAAGGCAGTTACAGACCCATATGTCTGACCATCCTCATGCACATGGAGCTAATCAATCCAATGGAATGGAATTAATCAATCAGGAGATACGGTATTTCCAAACACTGGACCCGTCTCAGTTTGGAGTGACCCAAGGGCAGGTCATGCTTTCTCGTGTGGATTTTTATTTTGGAAAACTTCACCTAAGCAGTGGATGAAGGAAAACATTACACAGCACATGCATCGACCTTGCCAAAGCTTTTGACACAAATTCCCACTCTGGTATAGTAGAAAAGCTAAGTAAACTTGTAATAAATGGTTTATTATATGTTGGATTGCCAACTGGCTGCCAAAAGGGATGCTGATAATCAGAATAGGGGCTTTACCTCCACAAAGTGACCAGTCACCACTGAGTCCCCTAGAGATGTCCTTCAAGGATGCATCTGCAGTCCTAACATATGGGTTGTCCTGCCTCAGGCAGCCCTTCGGTCGGCCGGATTCCAAAGTCTGGGTCTGGCCTCGGCTGATGTCGCACTTCACCCGACATCATAGTTGCTGTTTATTGGGTATAAAGGCATCAGCCGACGCCACTTTCCTCAGTCTTTCTTGCCGCGCGGTGCCCGAAGCAGAAGCTGTTCGCAAGTGCCGGTCGGTCAGATCCAGAGATTTCTACTACCGAAGACTTCTAAAAAGCTAAGTACCCCGTTGGGGACTCTTTCTTGCCTCAGCCGATGTCAGACAAAGTAAATAATTGTTTAACTTGTGGGAAACAAATACCTCATAAGGATTTTCACTCTTACTGCCTTCCTTGCTTAGGCCCAGACCACGACGTATCAGCTTGTCTAGCCTGTGCTTCCTTCAACCGACGGACACTTAGATGTCGGTCGGAGTTTGCAGAGGAGTTTTTTGGTTCCGCTTTTGCATACAAAATGCCGTCTGAGACTCCGACTACTCAATTAGCTAAAAAGCGCAAGGAAAAGGACAGACATTCGTGGCCCGCGGTTTCGGCTGAAACCACAGTTAGGCCAACCGTGAGTGTCTCTGTTTCGGCCGAAACCGAGCCCCCGGTTCTTCCTTCGGCCGAAAGCATGCCTCAGATAGCTGAGGCCTCACAGAGCATGGCTGAATCTGCTACTGAATTTACTGCTACAGAAGCAGGCAACCAGGATTTGTCAGACACTATTCCTTTAGACATATCTACCCCTGCACGTGGGGCTGCTAGACCCCCTGCTTCTATGTCTATCAAGGCTTTTGCCAGGGCTAAAGCAGCTAAATCTTCTAAGGCCTTACCTGCTAAAACCTCTTCACATAGGCCTACCTCTAGTTCCCAAATACTCAGCCTGGCTGAGGATCTCATTTCTTTGATCAGGGGATCCCAACCTCACCCAGACAGGGCCTCTCAGCCCCCTCCAGACAAGAGGCCTAAGACTGAACCCCCGGAACCTGTCTCTACAGATTATTCCTCGGATGACTCGGACATTTCAGACCCTCACGAAGGCCCATATTCTCCTTATGAGGATTCTGATGCAGAAGACTCCATTCTTTCTGCTTCTCCTCCTGAAGAATTTTCCTTTGGGGAAACCTTGCATGCTATGAGGGAACACTTCCAATGGCAGGGCCAGGATTTTTCAGATTCAAGGAAAAGGCTAAGGACCTTTTTACACTTACCACAGCATAGGCCTTTAGCCATTCCGCCAGTACTAACAGTTGTTGATGATGCATATAATGATGCCTGTACTGCCCCTGATTCTCTTCCTCCGGCCCCTGCCAAGCCAGACAGATATTACAGGGTCCCGGACACACACTACCATTTGTATAAGGCTCCTGTTGCAGACCCTGAAACCATTTCACAGGGCCCTAAAGCTGTGGCAGCTGCCTCTGCCAAAAACCCTCTTCCCTCTGAAAGGGAATCTAGAGCTTTAGAGAGATGGGGTAAAAAGGTTTATACTTCTGCTACTCTTTCGGCCAGGGCCTTTAACTGTCAATTTCACATGATTCAGTACCAGGAATTTTTGTTAGACCAGCTAAATAAAAAACTATCTTCTCCTGAACCTTTGGACCGCAAGTCCCTTCAGGATTTGGTACATAACTCTCAGCAGGTCAGTAACCATTTCTACCACCGGCCGGCTTCATTATATGTCTTCATTATTCCGTGATATGACTGTTCACACATATTTTCTCTTTCTGTGTGAGGGGTTATCTAACCCTAAATTTCTCTATTATTTTTATAATTAAAACATAACCAATATATATCTTTATTTATCATTCATACATTCAAGTTCATAATCAGATAACTAAGTTTTTAAGTCATTAAATTTAATAAGTGTCTTAATACAGGCAAAACCAAATTTATCAAATAATTCATTAAATTCCCTAAGTTATATATTATATCATTCATTTTATTGTTATTATGTTTAAAATCAATATTATATGAATTTTTCATATTTACATACATTCATATTCAAACAAAAAACATATCATAAGAAATTGAATTGATCCATTTGACATGTATGTATATTAGAAATTAGAAAATTATTGTGTGAATTCTTTTTTTTTTGTACATACAGGGCCTGTCCCATGACTTTTAATTGTCTCTTTTCTTAAAATGGACTAATAAAACTGAAATCAAAAAGTGCAATCATTCCCTAAAGATAGACAAACATAAATAATCCTGTAAATGAGAGCTTGGATAGTACAGGCCGTTCATTTCATTCATTATGTTCATAAATATCGGTTTCCTGTAACAAAACCGACGCTCAGGAAGCAGATGTGGTAAGAAAACATCAATAAGGTCTTGCAACAATCAACAGTCACGTTGTAATGTACCATCTACATCTGATCTCTATCTTCGATTTAAAAAATCTGGGTTTATCAGTACATCCACAAGACTTACTAGATTTATCATTCTTCCAGCCATCCACACAGGAAGACTAAGGAAAAAGAAATGAAACCAGAGACAGAGACAAACAGGTACAAATTGCAGGTCAGGTTACTGATCTTGGGATACCAGAAACTTAAACAAGACAACAGAATAAGCAAGCACTCTGTGCAACTTATTTCTTTAAACCACAAAGAGTCTCACAAAGACAAAATAAAAGAATAATCCCCCAAGTTAAAGCTTTTCGATTGGTACATCAATCTTCATCAGAACTGATAAACACACTAAAATGCAAAACACAATGTAAAGAATAACTCAATTAAATAAAATAAAAATCAATATATATGTGAATTATAAAATAAATATATACATAAAATGTAAGATAATAAGTCTAGTTACATGTTCAACTTCATATTATATAAAACACATAAAAATTTAAGTGTATATAAATAATTTCAGTGTATATAAATATTAAATGTTAAAACAGTATATATATATTCTTAAATAGTATTCTTAAAAAATAGTATATATATATTCTTAAAAAATTTTATTTAATTATTCTAAAAATTACTCATCATATCTCATAATGGACTAAACAAAAATTAATTATTCAACAAGGAAAGGTTTGATGCTAATATGATCATTGAGACCAGGATATCTTGTCGCATCAGTTTTAATTTGCCATATACTCTCCTTGAGGGCTAATCTGTTTTTAATTTGATCAATGATAGCAAATATAAAATTATGGTTTTCCCCTTTGTCCATTTTTATTTTATTTAATTGAGTTATTCTTTACATTGTGTTTTGCATTTTAGTGTTTGAATTAATAGGTCTTAGATTAAATTTAGTCCCCCAATACACAGGATCCTTATAGATTTCTGACCAGTATTTCTTAAAATGTGGCTATGATGCACTGGAGGTTTCCTTTAGATCAGCTATGACTGGAACAGTGATTCGAAGGCATGCCTGGTTAAAAGAACAATCCTTACCAGACCATGTTAAGTCAAAACTCCTAGATGCTCCCATGGAGAAACAAAGTTTGTTTGGCTCCCCTGCACAGGAAGTTCTAAAGAAGGTGGAAGAAAAAGCAAAATCTGTCCAAACAGTCAAGGATTTCTTGCAGGTCCAACCTCCGAGGTTTAGCAGAAATTGGCCTTCGAAGAATTGGTCCTTTCCAGACAACTCCAGAGCGCAGAGGCGCAGAAATAGACGCCCAAGAGGCAGAGGTCAATCTAAGGGTGCCTACAGGGGACGTCAGTGGCAACCTACCAACCAGAGAAGTACTGCCACAGATTCAACTACAACCACCACAACAGGGCAGACACAATGACTTGGCTCTAGTTCCGCCTACCAGGGAACAACTGGAAGCACCCTTGGGCGGAAAACTAGCCTTATTTTCCGACAACTGGCATTACATTACAGGAGACAAATGTATTTTACAAACAATAGACAAGGGCTACAGGTTTCACTTCCACATTCTACCAAAAAAGAGAGGAATGCCAAACCTACCACCAAGCCAAAAAACAGACGCTCTAAGACAAATCAACAATTTATTAAGGATGAGAGCTATAGAAGAGGTACCACCTATGGAACAAGGCCAAGGATTTTACTCCAGGCTTTTCCTTGTACCAAGAAAAGAAAATCAATGGAGACCTATTCTAGACTTGTCCGCACTGAACACATACCTCATTGTTCCAAAATTCAAAATGCTGACCCTCCAGCAGCTTCTTCCCATGCTGGGCAAGGAGTCTTGGCTGGTGACTCTAGATCTCAAGGAGGCATACCTGCACGTCCCTATACGACCAGATTGCAGGAGACACCTCAGATTTCTTGCAGGATCAGAGCATTATCAATTCTCAGCATTGCCTTTTGGCTTATCTACTGCGCCCAGAGTATTCACGAAATGCTTGGCATCAGTAATTGCTCATTGCAGGCTTCAGGGAATTCAAATTTACCCATACCTGGACGACTGCCTAATACAAGCGGACAACAAGGCAAAATTAACAGAAGATTTGGAAAATGTCATACAACTGTTGCAAGCCTTGGGATACACAGTCAACATGCAAAAGTCAAGACTAGTACCATCCCAAAGGATAACATTCTTGGGTGCAGAACTGGATACATCAACTCAGATGGCTTTTCTCACAAAAGAAAAACAAAAGCAACTACCAGTCTACTTCATGACATTGACAACACAAACTCAGCTTACTGCAAGGAAAGTCCTGCAAGCCCTGGGCTACATGGCATCCTGCATAATATTGGTTCCGCATGCCAGGCTGCATATGAGAAAGCTACAATGGTACCTAAGGAATGTATGGTCTCAACACAAGCACAGTCTAGAAGCCCAGATTCCAATAATTCCATGCCTGAAGCAAGAATTCCTGTGGTGGGCTCAGGCCTGTCAGTTGAACAGAGGCTTGCCTTTCCACAAACCTCATCCAAGCCAGACCATCACCACGGACGCCTCAGACCTAGGATGGGGGGCACACATGGTGGACAAGTGTATACAAGGCCTATGGACCCAAGACCAGCTGAATCTACACATAAATCTAAAGGAGATGCTGGCCGTGAAACATGCGATCCAGGCATTCAGACCACTCCTTCAACAGGGTCATCTGCTGATAAGGACAGACCATACCACAGTCATGTGGTACATCAACAAACAGGGAGGTACACATTCATATCCTCTATGCCGGATGGCAATGGACCTGTGGAATGTGGCCCTGAATCTCAACATTCAACTTCAGGCCAGATTTGTACCAGGAAAATTCTCTAGCAGACACCTTAAGCAGAACTACCACGGATGCTCACGAATGGATGCTACATCCAGATATCTTCAGAGCCATAACAAAGAAATGGGGACTACCAGAGATAGACCTGTTCGCCTCCCCACACAACCACCAATTGAAGAAATTCTGCACAAGAGCATACCACCCACTTGCTTGGAGGGTGGACTCCCTTTCCTTTAGCTGGAAAAACCTGACAGCATATGCATTTCCACCTCTTCCATTGATGTACAAAGTTCTACTGAAGATCAGAGAGGATCAGCCAAGAGTAATCCTGATAGCTCCAGACTGGCCGAGGCAACATTGGTACCCGCTACTGAGAAGCATGTCTTGGACACACGCATGGCCTCTACCTCTATGTCCCTTACTTCTAACACAGGACAACTACAAGATCCTACATCCAAACTTGAAAACACTGCAGCTAGCTGCTTGGAATATTGCATAAAACAAAATAACCCAGGTTTATCTCAGAGGGTTAAGGACATTATCCTGGAGGCACGCAGACCCTCCACAAGGAAGACTTATTCAGCCAAGTGGAAAAGATACCTCATTTGGAGTGCAGCAAAGGGAGAAAATGTCTCATTGGCAAACATAGCACACATCCTGGAATATTTAGCAGAACTGTTCCACAATGGCCTGTCTTACTCCTCCATTAAGATTCATGCATCAGCAATTTCAGCAGAATACAACATGGATCCTCCTGTTTTCTCTCATCCTCTTCTCAGGCAGTTCTTGAGAGGAATCAAAAATGTAAAACCTCCAAGGAAACCACCTTTACCTACATGGGATCTCAACTTTGTGCTGGAAAAGTTAACACTTCCCTCTTTTGAACCAGCAGCAACAGCAGAATTACAGTTCTTGTCTTGGAAAACTGCTTTCCTGCTAGCAATCACTTCAGCAAGAAGGGTATCCGAGTTACAGGCATTAATGGCAGTACAACCCTTCCTTATCTTCCATCAGGACAGAGTCTCTCTGAGAACTAACCCTACCTTTATGCCAAAAGTGGTCTCCAGAGTATCATTGAACCAAGCGATTCATTTACCTACATTCTTCCCCAACCCACAGAACGGGGGGGGGAAACTGCTACATACCTTGAATGTGCACAGACAATTACGCTACTATCTGGACAGAACTAAGACCAGCAGAAAAACTGACCAGTTTCTGGTAGCATATGCAACAGGAATGCAAGGAAAAGCAATTTCAAAACAGACAATCTCAAAATGGATAGGAAATTGCATTCGATTTTGCTACTCTTTTCATGGAAAGACAACTCCTGATAATATCAGACCTCATTCCACAACAGCTACAGCCACCACTACAGCTTTCCTACGAGGAGTGGCTACCAAAGACATTTTAGAAGCTGCTACTTGGAGCTCCGTGCATACATTTGCCAAGCATTATAATCTTCCCTTATACTCTAGATCCCGAGCAGGTTTTGCAACTGCTGTTTTGCAAGGGATCTTAACTACACCATCTTTATCTTAGTGCCTCCTCCCCCAGTTTGGCTATGGTATTCTACCCATATGTTAGGACTGCAGATGCATCCTTGAAGGACCTAGTACAGTTTTGTACCTACCATAAATGTAGATGTCCGATAGGTATGCATCTGCAGTCAGGATTACCCACCCTGCTTCCCCTCTGTGGTATTCCTAGGGTATTTACCCCTCTTTTAGCTAGCTGGGGGAATCCTATTATGGTGTATTTGTTTGTATATATGTATATATATATTTTTACATTGTTTGCTCTCTACTGTTTGGAATTATTTGCATTTATCCAAATTTAGCCTTCCTAGAGGGCACCTGGCATCTGGGGCAAGAAACACTGAGGAAAATGGTGTCGGCTGATGCCTTTATACCCAATAAACAGCAACTATGACGTCGGGTGAAGTGCAACATCAGCCGAGGTCAGACCCAGACTTTGGAATCCGGCCGACCGAAGGGCTGCCTGAGGCAGGACAACCCATATGTTAGGACTGCAGATGCATACCTATCGGACATCTACATTTATGGTAGGTACAAAACTGTACTTTATGTGCTGTGACCTCTTCTGTTAGGCATCTACTTTTAGAAGTAAAAGCCAATACAAAAAGGGTCCTGGCTGATGAGGACTGCAGATGACTGCAAGCTAGGAGTAGTAGTTCAATTCCAAAATGACTTGCCATTCTGCAATAAGGTTTTTCCAAATAAGTAACTGGTGCGAAAAAAGTGGACTGAAACTAAATGCAAAAAATGCATTATTGTATCCTTTGGGAAGTCGTTCACCCCAGGGAAGTACTACATATAATACGCCAGTAGGAGTTAACCCAGTTGTTCCGAATTTGGGAACTTCTCTGGACAACGATCTAACTTTTGAGCAACTTGTCTATCTTCGTAAGAGAGCCCTTTATTGCACAGCTTATAAACAAAGGGATTGTGTCTAGATCTAGAGATGTCCTTGTCCCACTTTACTCAGCCCTCATTAGGTTAGTCATTGAATATATTTCCCCCTTTGGCATCCATCTCTCCAGACAAATGCAGTAAATACAACACCCACAGAGACACCCTACTAAAAGGATACAAGGCCTAAACCACATGTCCTATATGGACCAAATCCAAGGCCTGTCACTATACTCTGTATCCTACTGAGTACTAAGAGGTGACCTGTGTCTGGCATACAAGGCAGTCTATCCATTATTGATGGATTTACTACACAGTATCAAGTTAAATGGCATCAGAAACGCAATGTCTGGAGGTCTAAACTGCAAGAAGTTTAAGAACTGTAGGATTGTTGAGATACTGGAAGTAACTGAAAGAAATGTCTTTATCGTTTTATTAACTAGATCTGTGCTGAGCAATAGCCAAAATATCTCAGTTACTCCTTTCCTTGCCAAATCATCTTGTACCTTTCAGAATTAATACTTTGCATACACTGTAATTTAGTTTAAGAATGTTTTATTATGTACATTGAGGGTAGGTGTCAACAATATCCAAATCAAATCTTACTGTCTCCAATACCAGTGCTGATAAACTGAAGTAGACTGAATTATAGTGTCCGTAACTTTTGCACTCAGAATTGTTCCTTTCCTCCTAAATAGCAGAATTAATGCTGCTTTCTGTCTTTAGTAGATTTATGGACATTTGACATGATTTCTGTACCCGGACTAAACTTACTGTACTGTGTACTTAATCTGATGAGTATCAGTAACAAACTGGACTGCATTGCGCTGACTGACTTCTCCAAACTGAACTGTCTTTTGTCTAGAAAGTATCACATAATACCAAACCCTGCAAATTTTCTGCAAGTTCTAAATGCCTGTTTTAACCTTGGTTCCCAAACATCATACCATATAAACAAGATCTGTTTGTACTCAATGTACCACACATTCTGTTAGAACATTTTATCTTTATCAGTATTTTAGACTAAAGGTTTTTTTTCCTCTTGCGCTTATTTCTGTCCTTCACTGAACATTCTTTTCTGTTGAAACTGCATGTCATATAAAATGAAGATATAGGCCTGCTTTAAAATGGCTGCATTTCTAGGCCTATGCAAGGAGAATCGTGACTGACGAGCTACATTTAAGTCAAACCTGATGTTGTATAAACAACTTCTGCAACGTCATTAGAACAGTTTGGAGTGCAGGTATATTTCAGAGGATACTGCTACTATGCAGCAGCTTCCCCATCATTATAAAGTTTGTCCCAGTCTACATTCAAGTGCAGCTTGGATCTGTGGGTGGGTAAATAGAATATTTACCCTAGGGCTGTCCACTATACTACTGATGTACAGAAGCAACTCCAAATGCTTTATTTTATGCATTGGTCCCCTCAAATTATCTATGGTGTGATCTCAAGTTATTCTTGTTAAGGGTAATCTGCAATTATTGAACATGGGATGAGTATGCCCAGTTTGTAACTAAATGGGATAGTTTATTTCATAGGTTCATAGGCGTTTACTAGGCTAACAACCAGAAGGGCCTTTTTAAGCTTAGCCATGCATCCCAAATCTCTGAAAAGTTCTGATACCCTTGATAAGTGTAAGCATGGGCATGGGAGAGGAACCATTTAGATGTTACCTGTGTCCATTAGAGACATAGGTGTCAAACCAGGAATGAATTTTCATTTTCCCATCTAGTTGTCCAAGTTGCACTTGAGTTGGTTTAGGAAGGAACTCTACTTCACATGTTGGGGAGTTTGTTCTATAGACGGGTTAGTGTCAGGGGTTAGTGTCTGGGATACATACCTATCTCTTCAGCATATCCTATTTACAACACAGGCAGGAGGTTCATCAGTGTGGGGTCTGACAGTCCCCTGCATGCCAGGCATAGATCTCCCCACACAAAAAAGGAAACTGACTGACCTAGGCTTAAACTGTCACACAAGGGCAGCTATCCTAGTACTTGTCTATGAATCTTTTAAACATACTTCAATGTCCTTACTTTGTAGAATATATGCAGGAGATTTGTTAGAGTATGTCATATACCCCATAAAGTAACTAAAATCACAAAATGATGGAGTTGTAAATAAAATGTAGATGTAGATTGGGAACTTATTTTTGTTAAATGCACAAAACATGGAAATTATTGGGAACAAATAGAAGCATTTGGTCAAGCATTGTAGACTGAAATTTATGCTTGTAAAAAAATGATATGGATAATAATACAATAGTGGCAATTGTAAATGCCGATAATTGACTCATTCTTGACAATAATATCTATGGTAAGAAAAATAACAAACTGAACCTACATCTACAGAATTTCTATTGAGGCTTCAAGAAGACTAACTAAAGTATTGTAATAATAATAATAAGTAATCATTTCATGTGCTGCCGTGATGGTAGTTGTTAATTTTGTCTTTTTGTTATTGTTGGTGTCGTGTATTATATGTGCTGTACTCTTTTCCGTAGTTAGTAACTCAGTTGTACCTTAAGCCCTTCTCGGTTGTATTGCTTGCTTAGCATGGGTATTGTCTGTATGTTGGCAAAACCAAAAAAGAAGCAGGGTACAGTCGGTCCTAAATATTTGAAATGAACCACTGCCTCCTTTTTCTTGGGACGGTGGAGTGGGCCATCCAAGTTGAGGGCCTGTGTTCAGGTGTAGCCGATACTTTTTTACAGCTGCACTACACCAATTCATTGGACGCAGTGAGCTCCTTTTAGGGTGGTGCTTAGTGTGTTGGCATCATGCTTAGACTTCGTAGGATCCACATATGAATAACTGGGATGATCAGCGTTGTCAAGGGATATAAGGTTATTGATAAAAATGATGATCTGTGGACTGTTGATACTGGAGAATGTCCCTGAAAAATACTGCCACTTTGGACATTTCTTTTGTTTGTACTCTAAAAGAACAGTCCTGAATGTAGATAGAAATGCACCTGACAGTTTTTTATGTATTGCTCTCCACTGTTGTAACAATGTGTTTTTGAGGCCTTCTTGCATGTTTTTTTTTAATCCTTTTTTAGAACTTGTCTTCATATTTTCAAGTTTATGATGTAGTATGGTTAGATACTTGGATTCTTAATGTTAATGTAAGTATGAGCAAGGCATTAAACCACAGTATTCCCAGGTTGCTACTGTAAAAAGACATCTGATATTGTTAATCCTCGTTCATTCCTTGCGTGTGGGTTTCAGTTCCGACCTAGGAACCGAGCCGGCCATCTTCCAAGCTCGCGTCGGCTACAAACTCTCGAGCTAAACTCTTACCCAGAATTCCCCTCTCCCTGTTACCTCAGATTTCGTTTGCCGCATCGCCATTCGGTCGTGTCAAGCTGCTTCTCTTGAGCATAGTAAAACATTTTTTTTGTCATACTAGTTTAAAACAACTTTTTCTTTCAGAAAAGTTACTACATTGTTTTCTCTTACCTTCATCCTATTTACCGTAAGGTATTTTCTTCTTTACCATCGTTGGTAAACCCCTTTTCCTCCTTGCCTTCGAGTATTTCTTGTACCATTGCTAGTATTCTTTCTGATTTTTCCTTTCCTAATATGGCAGATAAAAAAGGTAGTCCAGGATTTAAGAGATGTTCAGATTGTGGCCATAAATTACCCACTTCAGATTCACATTCCCTGTGTGTCTATTGCTTGGGTGTGTCTCATTTATCAGCTGACCTGCCCTGTGGAATTTGTAAGAATTTCTCTAACAGGACGTTGATTGAGAGGAAAAATAATTGAAGGGGCTACTTAAATCTCTTTTTTCAGAGGCTATTTCTGGGTCGGAGGCTTCAACCCCTCCAAGATCCCATAAGAAAAAGACTGATGAACATACAAAGGCAAAGTCTCTTCCTTCATCCCCGGCTGGGGACTCCCACCAAACGTGACCCAAGAAGGCTAAGCTTTCCACTTTGGATCTGACCTTTTCGGCTCCAGCGCTTTCGGTGCCTATACCTCCGGCACCATGGCCATCGGTGCCATCTGTGATTTCGGCACCGACTAGTATGCCCTTTACCGTATCAGTACTGAAGGGATCCTCGGTTCAGACTTATCCACCGGCACCGACTATCCAGTCGATGCAGACCGTTACCACATCGGCTCAGACACCTTACCCGGAACTGACCACTCTGTAAGTGACACCGATCTTTTTGGTCCCAGTCTCAGCGCCGACAACCACTTTGGCACTGACCTTCTCATCAGTGCAGACCATGACTTCGGCACCGATCATTTCCTCATTGCAGACATCTGTAGTTCAGTCCCTTACGGCCCCGTTGTTTTCAGTGCAGACTGGTGAGGTGGGCACCGAGCTTGCCCCATCTTTGGTTGGACCTGACTCTCCCTCGGCCATGTCCGTGAAATCCACTAGAAGCCTCTCTGAACATGACATGTTGCGTCTTGTGGATCAAGTGCTTTTGGCCAGAGGTATCTCGCCCCCCAGGACCTGTCCTTCCTTGGGAGGTCATCACCTTTTACCAAAGATCCCTACTTATTCTCCTCTTTCATTGCCTTTGAAGTCCCTTGATATAGCACAGTCTTCCCCTCTATGGTTCCCTTTCTGGACCTCACTAAGGAACCACAGTTGCATTCGTGGCAGGAGAGTTTTGCTGCGACCCAAGATGTCCGATGTGGCATACATAATTTGGTGTTTCACCACCATCCAGGGACTCTGAGTCGGCAGGCTGAGCCACTTAGGGGAGGGGTGACCCCTGTCCTGTCCACTCACCCCCTTCAGGTGGACCGTCCTTCTAGCTAATGGAGAAGGCTTTGGCGTCGGCTGGCGATACTGTACTATCAATTTCCCCGCCCTCCTCTGGACTGCATGTACACAAGTTGCTCCTAGCGGACACCGGGCACAAGGGCCTCAGGATATACTCCCACAGGAAACCCCTTTTGTGTGGTCTTCACCAGCTTCTCCCTTTGAGGAAGTTCATTGAAAAAGCTTGTGCAAGAGGAAGCACATGGACTCCACAGAGGAGTCCCTTACTGAAGACATGGACTTTGATGATGGGGAAGGGTCCCCTCGGTCACCCTCTGAGGTATCCTTTGGTGATATCCTTGAAATCCTTAAACAGAGAGGTGACTGGCAGCCCTCTAACCTGACCTCTGAAGAGTCTGTGTTCCTGCAGGCCTTTCGCGCCTGGCCCCCTACCTCCTAGGTTACTTCACCTGCCGAAGAACTGGTCCAGCTCATCGTGCAGTGTGCGTGGAAGGCTCCTGACATCATTGAGATCATTTCCCCAGAGGCCAGATAAAATTTTGTCCCTTCCTGCTACTGATCCCCATTGGTCCAAAGGTCTTCCTGTAGATGCTTTGGTGGTGGCAGCCGCAACCAAGAAGGACCTGGATGAAGAAGAAAGCGAGACTGTCCATCCGCCCAACAGAGTCCCGGGCTCTGGATAGAATAGGGAAGCGTACTTTTGCATCAGTGACCTTTGCAATCAGGTCCCTGAATTATATGGCACACTTTGCCAGGCATCAAAGGGGTTTAATTTCTGAACTCTCTGAAACTTTGGCTGGTGCCGTGTCTGATTGAGGTCCATGACAAAGTGGCCTCTCAGCTGGCCACCATTGAATCAATATCTAACTCCTCCATGCGCCTTATATCTCTCACATCAGAAAGAGCAGCTAGAGCTGCGAGTTCAGGCGTTGTTCTGAGACGACACGCCTGGATGTGCTTATATAATTTTACAGAACCCTTTAAGGCTTCCTTTCTCAATGCTCCCATCGAAGCCTCTTCATTGTTTGGACCCAAGGTTAAAAGCACACTGGCCAGATGTGAACAGGACGGTAAGACCCTTTCTGCCATGGGTGTCCATTATTGTTCCCCTCAACGTGTTTTCTCCAGAAACCAGAAGAGTGGGAAGATATGGTACAAAAAGTCTCCGGGTCCTTTCTGTGACACACATGCCGAGTTCTCCTCTAGAGGCAGAGGGGGAAACTCCCAGGGAAGACTCCCTTTTTGGGGCAGAGGGGGTTCGCATAACCAGGGTTCCAGGGACTCTTTTCCTGGCCAGTCCTACTAGCGCTTCTGAAGAGCGGCCCAACTCCTTTCCTCTGAAGGTGGTTGGGGTCATTTTTCCTTGTACCCTTCTGCCTGGCTAACCATCACTACCGATTCTTGGGTGCAAAGGAAAATAACCAGAGGTTACCATATTCCCTTCAATCTTTGTCCTGCCCCTCAACAAACTTACCTGACGTTCCACCCAGTCAAAGGGAAGAAGCAGCATTAGAGATATCAAAGCTGCTAAGAAAGAGTCATCCAAATAGTCCCTCCAGACCAGATAGGATCTGGATTCTACTAAAGACTATTTTTGGTGCCAAAGAAAACCGGGGATTGGAGACCAATACACTGAGATCCAAAATTGAAAAAGTTTGTAAGAGTACAGAAGTTCTGGATGGTCACAATGCAGTCTAGCCTTCCGCTTTTGGAAAAAGACGATTTGGATGTGCTCCATAGAGCTTCAAGATGCATACTACCACATAAAAGTGGAGGGCCATCAAGAAGATTTCTGTGATTTCCGTGCGGGAGCCAGTCACTACAAGTTCAGAGTACTGCCCTTCGGACTCTCTACAGCCCCCAGAGTGTTCACAAAGTGCATGGCAGTTGTCACAGCTCACTTGCGACTACAAGGATTCCAGGTGTTTCCATACCTAGACGACTGGTTCATCTCCACCCCCACCAGGCATCTATTGGAATAAGCCCTGGCATACTCTCTCCCCGCTGCAGAAATGCTAGGCATAACCATAAACTGGCAAAAATCCAATCTCACCCAATCTCAGTCCACAGAATTCATAGGGGTCATCTTGGATACAAAGAATTGCAGTGCGTCCATTCTAGAGCACAGAATTCTAAAGAAAAAGCAACAACTGATCCCAGTCCTTTCAAGGGAGAAATCCACAGCTCACTCTGTCCTACAGCTGTCTGGTTCCATGGCAGCCTCCATCACCATTGTCCCCTTGACCAGGTTTCACATGAGGCTTCTACAATGGCTGTTGCTCACCCAATGGTATCCTTTTTAGTATCCTCTTTCAGCCAAGATTTGAGTAACTCACAGGTGCAAACAGGATTTAAATTGTTGGATGACCCACAACCTGTCACAATGGTCTCGCTCCTACTCCCCCCAGCAGCCCAAGGCTACAGTGACTGCAGATGTTTCCCTGATAGGGTGGGGTGGCTATGTTAGGGACAGATGGTCCAAGGTACTTGGTCCGAATTGGAGGCCCAACTGCATATAAATGTTCTAGAGCTGAGGGCAGTGCTTCTGGCATTGCAAGCATTCCATCCCCTGCTGCCATCTGGGGCTATTGTGATAAAATCAGACAACATGCCGGTGGTCTGGTACATCAACAAACAGGGCGGAACCAAATCTTACCCACTCTGTCGAGAGGCCATGAGGATATGGCAATGGGCGATGGCTACCAACCATTTTCTTTTAGCAATGCACATTCCCGGGAGTTCCAACGTGATAGCAGACAGACTCAGCAGGTGCATTCTACAACCTCACGAGTGGTCCCTGAATCCCTTGATAGCGGCGGCAGTCTTCCACCGCTGGGGTCTTACTTGCTGCGACCTCTTTGTCTCCCCAACCCACTACAAATGCAGCAACTACTTCGCCCTGATTCCCACTCCAGGACAGTCCCCCAGGAGTGCTCTAGTCCACGATTGGCCCTCGGGTCTTCTTTATGCATTTCCACCTCTCCCCCTCATTCCCCAGTTTCTGAAGAAAGCCTGCCAGTTGAAGAGCAAGGTGATCCTCATAGCATCATATTGGCCTCGCCAAATTTGGTTCCCCTTCCTTTGGCCTCACCTGCTAGATCAACCATGGATTCTCCATCCAACCCCGGGGTTGATCTCCCATCCGCAGAATCTGATTCATTCCAACTTGGACAGCCAGAAGCTCACAGCTTGGGTCCTCCAGTTCCCTTGATTGCCAGGCAGAATGATCTTTCTTTGCCAGTACGGGACATTTTTATTGCATCTCATAAGTCTTCCACTAGAATTACTTTAAGCAAGTGGAAAAGATTTACCCTTTGACTGAAAGAAAAGCAATTAGATTCCTTTTCAGCACCAGTGTCTATTTGTACTGGAGTATCTAGCTGACCTATTTCATTTGGGTCTATCGGCCTCTACCATTGGAGTTCATTTGGCTGCAATATCTAATTTCCATGAGGGTGTCCAAAACTCCTCTCTTATGTCATACAGATTATGCAAGACTTTCATAAAAGTATCGTCTAAGGCCCCCTTTTAGAGAACCTATTCAACCATGGGACCTGTCTTTAGTTCTCCAAGCTTTGACAATGCCACCTTTCGAACCAGCTTCTTGTGACCTCAAATACTTGTAATGGAAAACCTTGTTTTTGGTCGCCGTTACTTCTGCCAGCTGTATCTCTGAGCTTCAAGCCTCATGCATTAAGAGGCCATACTTGATTTTTCATAGAGAGAGTGTCACTGAGAACTGCCAAAAGTGATCTCTGAAATGTCCATTAAACAAACCATTGAATTGCCAGTTTCTTTCCCAACTGTTCAAACAAAGGAGAGTATTGCCTACATACCCTAGATATTCGCAGGCAAATTCGCTTCTACTTGAGCAGGACTAAGGCCTCTCATAAATCAGACCAGTTATTTTTGGCCTATTCTGGACCTAGTTTAGGATGTGCTGTTGCTAAGGTCACATTGGCTAGATGGTTGAAAGACTGTGTGACCTTCATTTATACACCATAATATTCCATTGCCTACTACCATAAAGGCTCATTCGACAAGGTCGGTGGCAACTTCTGCTGCCTTCCATGCCAGAGCTTCTTTACATGACATCTGTGCAGCTGTAAATTGGGCTATGCCTCATACATTCACCAATCATTTCAAATTGGATTTGGCCTCCAGGGGAATGGTGCTCAGGAATGTCCTTCCATGAGAGCCTCCAGGGAATAGAGGTAGCTGGGGACTCTGTCCCACATGTAAGGAATGAACGAGGATTAACAGTATCAGATAAAGAAGTTACGTCTTACCATAACGTTCTATCTGTATTGTTGATCCTTGTTCAGTCATTATGACCCTCCCTCCTTCCCCCTCCTGTGGCTTCTACTGGATCTCACCATCTGGTTCTTTTAGGTCATTTGACGAGAGGTAGCCTCTACTTTCCTTTGACTTGCAAATTCAATCTGAGGTAATGGGGAGAGGGGAATTCTGGGTAAGAGTTTAGCTTGAGAGTTTGTAGCTGATGCGAGCTTGGAAGATGACTGGCTCAGTTCCGAAGTCAGAACAGATACCCACACTTAATGACTGAACGAGGATCAACAATACAGATGGAATGTTATGGTAAGACATATAACTTCTTTTATTGTACATGGTCAGTTTTCCAGGATAGCTAGTGAATAAAACATTTCCTTATGCCCAGTTTTATTTTCCATTAAGCAGGAATGAAGAAAATCCACTGAAGAAAAGGATGCCCATGTGATTCAGCCATTAAGTTTGTATCATAAATGTGTGAAAATATATATGACAAGAGAAAGATTTAGAGGGTAGTTTCAGATGCATCAGTTTACCATACATTTCATTATATTTGACAAGCACTGTAAGTGCCCTTTTTATTTATTTTTACTTGGCATTATTTTTCATCAACTTAAAATGGAAACTAGTTATATACACAAATTCAAAATCTCTTTAAAATAAAAGTACTTGATCAGATCTGACACTGAGGATCCTCTTGCATAGATCTTGTGTTTTGGGTTCATCCTTTCCATCAGTCACTGGAAAACTTTCTTGGAAAAGGTCTCCTTTAGGGCTGTGTGCACTCATTTTATGTGGATGCAATGATGCTGTGTGCAGGCCCCATAATCACACCTCTTCAGAGGTCACCAGTTCCTTTGCTACTTGAATAGTTTAGATCGCATTCCTTGATATTTCATTGATAAATGTTATTTTGGCTATGGAAGTTATTTTGGACAATAGCTATTGTACATTTGAATGGGCTTATTTTAAGCAATTAAAAGGAGTGGCAATGGGTGCAAGTTGTGCACCCATCTTTGCGAATTTAGTTTTGTATTGGATAGTGTATTTCCGCTTTTCAGATGACCTCATTATTTGAAGAGATAAGAATGAGAACGATTAATTATTTTTGGACTATTTAATATCTTCCCCATTTTTTTTAAGTTTATGGGAAACTTTAATGAGGATGTCATTGATTATTTGGATATTGCTCTTACCATGGATATGAATAGAAGGAAGTTTTCAACAACAATTTTATAGGAAGGAGACTTTCTCCAATAACTATCTTTATTACCACAATTGCCATCTTAGACATATGAAATGGAACATCTTTAAAGGCCAGTTAGTCAGAGCGGCCCCTATGTGTTCCGAATTAGAGTTGTTTGAAGTTGAAATGGCAAAGATTGAAATGGCAAAGATTGGTACAGTGTTTGTGGAGAGGGGCTACCCAAAAAACTGGTAGGTGATGTGTGTAAAGAATTGAAAGTTGGATGGGGTAACAAGTACAAATCCCTGTTAGGTAATGGAGAAGGTTTAAGAAATGCGGACAACACCCCAAAGGAAAAACAGAATTTTAATATGGGTATTGTGATTCCCCTATGCCTCAAACAGTAGAGGTATAAAAAAATATAATCATTTAAAATTGGTTAATATTTAAGGGGAATATTGAAATTATTAAGTTTTGTGAGTAGTGAACCAAAATTTATTTATAAAACTGGTAGGAATTGTAAATCACTTTGAGCAAACCCTTACTAAGAAAACCATATCAACCCAGGGGTACAACATGCTGTGGAGCATGCAGGCAATGTCAGTTTATACTGAAGGAGAGTACCCTGATATTACAGGGGTTACCCTTTGAGGTAGAACTACAGAAGGGGAATTGTAACACCAAAGGGATTGTTTATATTGCAGTATTTGTAGGATGCGGGCATTACTATGTGGGCAAAACAGACAATTTAAGAAAAGAATCCATGAACACATGTATGCTATACAGAAAGCAAACCCTGACAATGCACTGTTTAGACATAGTATTGAATGCCCTAATTTCACCAGTTTTAATTTTGGAATATTGGAATTTGTTCCAATCGATCATAGAGGTGGGTGAAGGGAGTTAAGTGTAGAGCTAAGAGAACTTCAATGGCAGATTAAATTAAATACAGCAAATCCACTAAGCATTAATATGTCCCTACTCCCTATTTTGAGAAAGAGAGCTTTAAAATTATGATTGATTGGCCCTTAGAATGTTAAATATGGGAGAGGATGAAATATTGTTATGGTGGTTACCGTTGCTTGTTAAACTAGCTGATGGGTATCTACATGGTGAGCACTGAAAGTCGGATCAAGCCAATTGTTTCCATTTTTCTGATTCTGTATTTACATATTATTGTATTTATATGCATTTTAAAACGGTTTTCTGTTAAATTTTAAATTTAATGTGAACTAGGATATATATTTAAAAGTTTTTTTATCAGTAGGAAATGCTACCAAGTAATATTTGTCACTTTAAATGTTAATTTATTAGTTAATTGAATGTGGACTGGGATATTATAGAAAAAAGTGAATATGACAAATATGGTTGTTCTGATGAAGTCCCATTACTAGTTTGTGGAGGGACAAAAGTGCTTGACATTTTGTTTGGACTTTTCATTGGATTTTCTGTATTTGGAATAAACGATGACGGAACAAATTCCTAATGTTCTGATGGTTGCTTTTTGAGCTTTCGTACAAGCGAATCACTTCAAGAGGATTTTTTATTTATTAGATCACATTCCTTGTTATCATAGTTGAAGTTAAGCTGTTTGATACCGAAGACAACAGTGTATCTGCTTTGGTCATCCGGTAACTTGCTAAGAATTGCATTGGCATTGTATTTACTGCTGTGGGGATGTGCATTGGCATTGTATTTACTGCTCTGGGGATGAGCATTGCCATTACTGCTCTTAAATCCCGTAAGTCATTTAACAGTGTTAGAGGGAAACTTGGCCCTGTCTTGCAACCAGAGTTGTGACTGGCAGTGATGGACAGCTGCTTAAGGAGAGTCTACTTGCAGGGCCCATCATGCAACACTAGGGACCAACCTTCAGAGGGTAGATTGTAGTCCAGCCCTCTTAGAGGCAAACCTCCTTCCAAAAATGATCACCTAAATACACCCAGGTGCTGGCTTGTCTTCAGCTGTAGAGTACTTGGT
This sequence comes from Protopterus annectens, assembly GCF_019279795.1. Taxonomy (NCBI): domain Eukaryota; kingdom Metazoa; phylum Chordata; order Ceratodontiformes; family Protopteridae; genus Protopterus; species Protopterus annectens. The sequence goes on from NC_056742.1 coordinate 378,672,718, forward strand.
CCCATACCTCTCTCTGATTTTGGCAGACAATGAGTACTTGTAATTCCGTTCTCCTGAGTCTTTCCTTTTTGGTTGCTTTACCATGGTGATGGTATTGTCAATTGTTAGTTGGGTATCAGTAACTTAAGCTGGACAGTTCTGATCACAGGGAATGACTTCTTTGAGTCGCATTGTCATTTTGGGGGTACTGAGAGCACTGGTTGCCCCCTGCTAGACTTTTTGACTATCTTCTATTTTGCCGGTCTGTTGCATCATTCCATACCAGAGCTAATGTTAGAAGTCCTACTCAAACTCTGACAAAACATTTGCTTGTTAAGTTTCAAGTGCAGAATTGAACCATTAGGGAATATGGTGTGAAACTAGTACAAGTGTCATACTTGTGTGTGTATATATTATATGTATGTATATCTGTGTGTGCATGTATAATGTATATGTATATACATACATATATATTTTTGTCTCTCTGAAAGTATTCATGATATCGGACACATTTACTAGGTGTGTGTAGTCTAACAAGACCACTTGTGCAAATTTATTCTGGAAGGTAGTGGGCACTGTGGGACTCCCTCCATTTGACATGTCTTGAACTTCTCAAAGGAGCAGGAATACCTGAAGTTCTTGTCTATACATTAAACAAAGTTAGTAGATCCTCTGCCTTTTCAGTTTGCAGCCCCCCCCCCCCCCACACACACACACACACACGTTGGTGATTACTCCATTAGGGAAGCTTTGAGGCTCGAGATCCAGCATGACTGGTCTTTGTAGTCCTTTCTGTTATCTTTAGAAAGAGGCTTGGATCATCTTCCTTGTGGAGCCCTCGCATCAGAGATGATGTTATGAAAGCCTGAAAGTGCACAAATTATTGGAAGTACTCTAATACTACTCATGCGGTCATTGAAAAGGCAGATTCCGTTTACAAGTCCCCAGCTGAATGAGGTGTGTTACCATGTTCTGTGATCTCTTCAGTCCACCTTAAATCCCCAGAGACCAGACCATTTATGCCACATTCTCATTGGAGAAGGAGTCTGAGGCTCTGGCGCACTGTGGTTAGTCACGAAGGATGTTACTTGTAACCTTGACTGCATCTTCTGAAGGGCATCCTAGTATACTGCTGCTACAGGTGTGTGTGTGTGTCAGTGCTAGGTTTTGGTCATATCCACAGGTTCAAGCAAATGCTGGCACTACTGAGTGTGTCCTTTCTCATTGAAGATCTTTAAAACTGTATCCTGGATACCTGTATAAGTGGGACTTGCTGTGTGGCCATGCTTCTCAGACCTGGTTGATAAGCTGAACAAAGAATTTTTTTCAGTCATAAATCCCTCCAAAACAAGCCTGCACTTAAACAGTTGCCCTCCACAATTCCCTTTCCTTTCCATTAACAGTTTATCATAACAGCATTTAGCTTTTATACAACTGTATTTAATGTTTCAAAATCTTACAAGGCATAATTCTGAATAGCACACTAGACCCACTTTAATTGTGAACCAAAACTTCAGACTTTAACTCCAATGCCATTGAATAGCCATTTCATATTTTCATTATTCTGGGGTTTAAGCTGTTGACATTCAGTTTCACTGTTTCCCCAAGGTTACATTCCCCCCTTTTACCTTGTTTATAAATCACATCATGCATGTCTTTCACATTTCGGCTTAATTTCTTTTTTTCCCTCATCACAATAGTGTTGTTTAGTCTATTACTTGTGTACCCACAGGCCTTGGACAGAAAACAGACCGCCATGCCCATACCATGCTTTGTACTGGTCTTGTTCTTCCCATACATTTCAACTGTCAACGTTTTTGCAGAATATCCAGATTTGTCTTTTTTTTTGGGGGGGGGGGGGCAGCTGTTCATAAAATTCGTGATTTTCTGGCAAATTACTGAATTCAAGTCACTAAATAATGACATATATTTGAGTTTTTGACTTCATATCCTTCAGAAAATCCATGCAAACACAAATCCTGTTTTAACAACTTTAAGTTTTATAAGGGCAATATTTAAAATGTCCATCTTTTTGGCCCTTTGTCCCCCAGCTCACTGATTTTAGGATTTGTCGCGACTTGTACTAAGAGATTGAGAGGTATGGTTCTTACCAATGCTATGCCGCACTTGAATCTCCATCCGCTTTTAATGTTGCACAGAACTTCGGTACTCGTATATCATTCCCAGTTTCTAATCTTCCTTTCTCAAGTCAGTCATGCTTACTGAATGTGATTGATTGCCTCATTTCCCTTCATCTCCTCATAACACGTATTCTAGTTTTACATTGTTCACATTCTCCCAGCCCTTTTTATGCTTCTACTAAGCATTCATCTCTATCAGCTATAAGCATTACAGATGGGAGTAATGGAGATTCACTGTTTCTTTGAACTGTCGTTTTCCGTTTAACAGTATTGCAAAAGTAATAGTTGATGAAGCCCTTTAATCGGGACTGAAATGTTGTTCAGAATGGACACCATGTTCATTCCACATGACAAAACATCCTGTACAGTTTATCTACCTACCTGGACTTATCATTCAAAAGAGAGGGACTCTACAATGTCAGTCGCCCAAACTGGCACTGAAGTTTCTTTTATAAACAAAATAAATACTGATAAATTTCAAAAGTAGTTCCCTGTCCACCATATCATTTAAAACTAACTTTATTCCTTTACCTTGCTAGTAGTCTCTCCACTAGCCTTCAGTTTATAACTGTCTAGCTTTTATAGTTCACAGTTTAAACCTTCATTTCATAAATTACTTTGCCAATATTTATATTAACATTTTTCTCAAAGCGCGGTGCTCCTACTATTCATAAATTTACAAATGACATCTATCATCACATTTTAAGGAAGGAAAAAAAAAACTTTAGAAATCATTCTAGTAAACATTACTTGCAATTTACTTTACCAGAACTAGAGAAAAATGAATGAGGATATCACTTAAATCTGGGCTAAAGCAAACCCCAAAATATGAAACAAAAGCAGAAATTCTTCAAAATTTTATGAAAACAAAATATTAAATTTACAACAGAAATACGACTTCTGCATAATCCCAAGAAAATCGGAGTACAAGATTTCAGTTTATCTCTGTAAATGTTTACAAGTCCAAGAAAAATTCCAGCAAGGCAAATAAATGGATTACCAAATAGTGCTGTAAAATACACAACTGCTTCAAAGGCAGTCAAATTAAACGAAAAGAAACTGATGAACCAACCCAGGGCAGGACAAGCAAATCAAAGTTCAATCCAGAAATAATCCAGAAAAGAAGTATAAAATGTTCTTTATTTTGTGAGCACTTCTCACAGTTTTACAACTGCTTCATCAAACAGTATTCTGTTGGTACAAAGGCTCATCTTCAGCCAATCAAAATTCTAGACAAATTATCCAATTAATAAATGACTAACTCTTTTTTTTTTTTTTTTTTTTTCTAAAGATGCTCCACACCTATGGTCACCCCCTTGTTGGTCACGTCTGACCATAAGCTAATCACCCTTAACATCCACATCCCACCCCCACCCCCCAGTAAGGAAACCTCCATAAAAAACTTCTCCAAAGCCAACTTCATGCTACTCAAGTTAGAAGTGACAAACTTCATGACACCCATGCAGACGGGAGCTGAAAGTTCAACTGCTGACTCCTACACTAACACACTGTACGAGCACATCCACTCATGCATAAATCATGCCATCCCAAATAGAACCAAGATGCTCTCATCCAAAAAAAAGAAGCCAATCTTGTGGTCCCCTGCCATAAACAAACTTTACAACAAAAGGAAGAAACTGTTGCAGAAAAGAAAATCCCAGGATGCAAAAAACTTCCTTACCAGCCTCAGTAAAAAACTGAGATCCCTCATAAAATCCTCCAAAGCTAGTTACGAAAATAAAATTGCCAAAGATTCCAAAGACCATAACAAGGCATTCTATAACTGTCAAGAATCTAAATGGCAATGCTCAGATTTGCTCTGAGCTAAAACAGAATGGCATTAAATATACTGATCCCAAGGATATTGCCAATATTCTGGCAGATCGATTCATTGCCAACTTCACCCCCGTCTCACCCCCTAAATGGCCCATCTCAATACCAGAAGATTGCCAAATTCTGGTAATAACGGCCACACAGGTAAAAAACGCACTCTCCAAAGCTAAGAATACAGCATCCATAGGACCAGATGACATCCCGGGCTGTGTACTACATGAACTACAATATGAACTGGCACCTCACCCAAGTGTCATGTTTAATCATAGCCTCACCTCCGGTTTCGTGCCCACTGAGTGGCGCACAGCTACAGTTATCCCACTCCACAAGGGGGGATCCACCTTGGATCCTGGAAACTACCGTCCCATCAGTCTGACAAGCCTTATCTGCAAGGCCATGGAGTGTATTATCATGGAACTTATAAACAAAGACATTGGCAACCTTCAAACACTGGACCCCACCCAGTTTGGGTTCGTGAAGGGCCGATCTTGTCTCCTGAACTTGATTGACTTCTTTGAATCAGTCTCCAGAGCCGTGGACAAGGGTAAGGTGGTCCACACAGCCTATCTAGACCTTGCCAAGGCCTTTGACACCATCCCCCAATCTGGAATCATAGATAAACTTACTAAGCTGGGCATTAATCCCTACGTCACCCAATGGGTTGCTAACTGGCTTACTGATAGAACCCACACTGTAAAAGTAGCTGACTCCAAATCCAGCTCCAGACAAGTGGAGGACCTCAGGGTTCAGTCCTGGGACCGCTCTTATTTGGCATCTACTTCTCTGAAGTACAGGCCAACACTAAGGGACTCTGGATAACAAAGTTTGCAGATGACTGCAAACTGGGAGCCATTATTGAATCCCCAAATGATGTGGATATTCTACAAAAGGGCCTAACAGAAACAGATGCTTGGTGCCAGAGCCATGGGCTCAAGCTCAATGCCAAGAAATGTATAGTTATCCCCCTTGGGGAAAAAAACATGTATCCGTGAATTACCATATAGGTGGCAGTACACTAAACACCGAAAGTTTGATAAGAGACTTAGGGATACAGGTGGACAGTGGTCTCACCTTCGATAACCACATCGCCACAACAGTTAGGAAATCCTTCTGTGTGGCACACCTCATCACTAAGGGCTTTTCATCCAGAAAAAAGGAGATCATTGTCCCACTGTACTCATCCCTCATTAGACCCATTATAGAATACAATGCCCCGTTTGGTATTTATCTCTCAAGACATCTGCAACAACTGGAAAGGCCACAGAAATACCTCACTAAAAGAATCACAGGCCTAAAGCTTATGCCCTATGCTGACCGCCTTAAACTCCAGCTAGACTCTGTCACATATCGTCTACTCAGAGGCGATCTTTGCTTAACATAAAAGGCCATATCAAACCCAGAACTGTTGGACATGCTACACTTAAAGAAATCCCAATCCCTCAGAGCCACACGCTCCAGGGATCTAAACCTTGTCATCACAATAAACAAAACATGCTGGAGGGATAGGTTCCTGACCCAGAGACTCCCCAGACTCTGGAATAGATTGCCCATACATGTCAAGCAGAATGCCTCTTTGGTCCTCTTCAAAAGGAACCTTGACGATTGGATGGGACAAAGGAAATTCACCCCGGGGATCACGTCAGTCGCCCTGCTGGACAGGGGTCCAGGGAAGTAAGTAGTGTGGGAAGAAATAGCCAGGGAATTGTTATGGCTAGGCTTGTATAGGCCCTAAGGCTGATAGCCTAGTACCAACCTATGAACGTATCTCAAATGGTGATTCCACTTAATATATACATGCACAGTGGAAATGACATACTGAACCTGGCAAAATTGTAACAAGTTATGTATGAATAAAATATATATAAAATGTATCGCTATCAAATGAAACAACCCTAAATACAGAACCTGCTGTACATGATAAAATTGTAACAACTTATACAAAAATAGAATGTATAAAATATGTCACTATCTAATAATGCAAAGCAGCTGTAAATGCAAGACTTGCTATGCATGAATAAAGCTAAAAACTGTACAATATAGCATAAGAAAAAAAGTACATTATTTATAGCATAAAGTTAATTACATTCTACCTCGTTACTATGCTACAAACCAATCATTCCACTTAATATACTTGTGTATCAAGTATATTAAGTGGAATTATTGGTTTGTAGCAAATCATGCACACCTTGCTGTATAAATATACAAAATGTACAATTAGCTTCACATCTTTTAGTGTTTCTCTCATATAGTCTAGGTTTAAATTCAACCAAACTTCTAATGTTCCTGGCCTTTTTGTAAACAAAGGATGGGGCTTCACCTAAGATGTTAATCAGAAAAGGGTTTCCTGCGACAATGGCCCAGTTTTCTTCAATAACATTTCTGATACTGTGATTATCCAAAGTGTATATCAAGATGCAGCTATTTTTGCATCGGTTATTCTCAGTGGAATTTCTTAACCTTCTCCTACCGGGGAGGTTCAGTGAAGTTGCTTCAGTCCTTTCAGTTTTATTCCTGTCCCGGAGACTTCCCATACTCTGGAATAAACTACCTATCTATATCAAACGAAGCTCCTCATTAGCACTCTTCAAGAAAAATCTTGATGATTGGATGGGAAATAGGAAATTCACCCCGGGGATCACCTCTGTGGCTCTGCTCGACAGTGGCACAGGAAAATAATTTTCTTGGGTGGCAAAAGCCAGGGTACCTTTTTAGCTGGGCTTGTATAGGCCCCAGGGCCGATAGCCTAGTACCTACCTGTGAACCTGTAATGGGTTGCAGGATGTTTTTTAACATCCGACTTTCATAGCCTCTCACTATAGAAAATCATTCTTTAAGTTCACTTTTCTCAAAAATAGTTCCGTCTGTGTGGTAATTCAACCTAATCTAAAGCCTTGGGACATCACCACATTATACTTTGTTTTTGCAGGATGCAGACTTTTACTGTGGAGTAATAAGTTAACCCTCATTGGTCTTCTGAATAGATCAGTGGTGATTCTGTTATTGTTGGTATCCTTGGAAATCTGCATATCTAAGAAAATGGTTGAAGTATAGCTATGGGAAGAGGTAAACTTTGGGAAGGGGGTTGTTTGAGGTAAGCGAAAAAATCTCCAAGCTCCTAGGTGTCACCTTCCCACACAATAAAAATGTCATAAGTATAATGTAACTAGCATGTGATATGCTGCATGTAGTCTGTGTTGTTTAACAAATTCTATATATTTTATTTTATTTTTTTACTTGGGACGAGTTTAAGTTCACTACCTCTACTACCATTATCTGATCTGATCTGATTAATGCACAGTGATTAACTAGAAATATATGGATTGAAAATCTTCCACCACACACACACACACACACACACACACACACACACACACACGTTTCTTGCACTGTTTTTTGTTTTTGGACCCACTATACTTGTTTAGTGGTTTGTTTGAGACTTTGGGGATACCACTGAGATTACTTGTGTTTTGGTTAGTACTTTGGTTTCTGAGACCAAGGTTTTTTTTCCATCAAAGTATCCCTGATTTGGTGTGGAATGCCACCATTTTAAAAACTTGGATAATGACAGACTAAGAGATTTACTAATTGTACCTATCTGGAATGATACAGAAGCAGATCAGGTACAAACGGATACAGAAAATGGACAGGGAAGAATGGGCCCAGAAAATATGAATTCAGAGACGTTTTCTAAACTAGAAAAACAACTGAAACACATGCAGGATTTCTACTGGGAACACATTTATTTATAACAAAGCATAGATAAGAAGAGAATACCCAGGGGACTTTGAGCAAAAGACCAATGTGGCAAAGTATGGATGATTCACTTTCTAAGGAATGTGAAGATCAGATCTTTTAGAGGATGCCAGCTACTAACTTATTCTTCTGCTAGTAATGAACAAACTTAGTGTGCTGGAAGATACGAAGGCTGATGTCTTATTTTTAAAAACAACATTGCAAAATGAGAATCACAATGACCTAGATGCTAAATTTGAGCTGCTTACAGCAAGTGAAAGGATTTGAGCAGTCCATTAAAGAAAGCAAGATTAATAAAATGAAATGAGATCAACTGGAGAAAGATAATCCTGGGAGACTTACTAGGAGGTACAATAATAACAACAGGGGAACCAACAACAGACGAGGTTTTAATTATAACTGGGGATACAGGGGAAAGTATAACCGGGCCAGCAGACTCCATGGGATTTTCCCTGGGGAGATCCTCGCACAAAACCAGACAGGGGCACAATACAGGACCACCAGGAGGCTGCCCCCCCCCCCCAACATCCCATTCCTCACCATCCCAATCCCATCTGGCTATCAGCACTCTGCAGAAGCCTTTGACATCACAGATGGATCAGGACAGGAACATAAGCCAACAGAGACCACCAGAACAGACTACAGAATGAATTGCAGGACAACCGGGACCCACAGACAATACAGCTACCAGGAGCAACCGCACCTCCACAGAGACCAGTTTCTTCAGGAAGGCCAATATTGACAACATAGGCACCAACCACCACACCAGTACCAGAACAAGAATGACTACCACCACCAGAGCCCCAGAGCTTGGCCCTCTTACCAGGTTCCCCCCTAACACAGCCACAGCGAGGAATACTACTACAACCCACTGAGATTCCAGAAAGCACAAGAGGAATTCCGGAGGTCTCTGACCTTAACCACGAACCCCCAGGGAGACAGGAGAACCAAACAGTGGACAGGCGGGAGGGAAATACAATACCTGGGCAATCCCAACTGGAACCCCCCCGACTGCAACCCAGGTCCCAGGCTCAGATGGAGGAACCAGCCACAATAACAGGTGCTCCACTTATCTGGAACCACTCTGTTAAAGCACTGACGGAAGATGAAAAAAGTGTGTTGTCCAAAGGGCTTTTGTACCAAGCTACAGGAGTGAGGTAGTTAAGGTACTGATGGACTTTAAAATGTTTGTGAGGAAGCTCAACTTAAGGGTACAGTTAAATGGCAAAATTAAAGACACTGAAAAATAAGCCTATTGATGAAACTATAAAAAGGCCTAGCAGCTATTGTCCACCACTACATCAAGCATTAGCTGCTTACGAAGTGAAATGTAGTCTGGCAGAAATCCGCTCTGAATGCAAAAATAATGCACTAGCTAAACACCTTGCTCTTCATAAAAGACACACAGGTTTTAAGTTCCAGATACTGGGTCGCATGGACATGGGTGACCTTTAAGCAGGCATCCCGAATATGCTAGAGAAATGAGAACTCGTGTGGCAATTAAAGTTGAACTCTCTTAGGAAGCCTGGACTAAACTACTACTGTTCACTTAAAAGTGTACTGGAACTTAAAAAAATTGCCACATTGTGTACACGACTAATTTAATTTTATTTTATTCTTCCAGTTGGTTTTAAATAGTATAGAAGGACAAAAGCGATCTTTAACAATAGGTTATGGAAATAGAATATGATTTTTACAATGGATTTTCTGCATGCGAAGTGTATATGTATATATTTATGAATACTTTTAGATTGCCAAATGATCTAAGGTTTATGTATTTCCAGCCATATAGTATATTGTCTTGGATAAAATCACAGACTTAATCTGGTTAATTAGGTACCACATCATTATTTATTTTATATAAAGTACATACGGGTTATATTGTTATGACAACTACTAAGTAGGGTAGGACCAGCTGAAGTGTCACACTGATGGGGAAAGGGCTGTGAATTTAACATGTATACCAGTAACATTTTGTATTACAGCACAATAAACCACTCCCTTGCCTGATAAAAAGTATGTGTGTGTGTGTGTGTGTGTGTGTGTGTGTGTGTGTGTGTGTGTGTGTAAATATAAATATATATATATATATAAATATATATGTGTGTATGTGTATATATATATATATATATATATATATATATATATATATATATATATATATCTACATACATGTATATAATATAGTTAGCTTGTGAGGAAACTATTACTCTGTTATTTTTGTTTTGCTTGGGTTGTTTGTCTGTGTACTTAATAAAGGATTTTTGACTGGAAACAAACTGCCCTACCCTGCTTGGATTACTTTCGAATACTTAGTAATTCTGTATAATATTTCAAATTGTAGATTTTTTTGACTTCGTACGAGTTTAAGTTCGCTACTCTACCACATTTATCTCATCTGATTAATGTACAGTGATTAACTAGGTATATGTTGTTTGAAAATCTTCCACACACAAGTTTCTTATACCGTTTTGTTTTTGGACCCACTATACTTATTTAGTGGGTTGTTTGAGACTTCAGGGAAACCACAGAGATTACTTGGAAATTGTGACATACATACAAATAAGCGGTTATGATACTAAAATTTGAGACATAAATTATATAACTGCTTTCTGTAACCGTAGAAAATTAAAAGGAATATTTACAGGTATTTCCTTTTTGCTTACTAAATTATCATGTAAAATGTTATATAATTGCTAGAATCTGCTCCATGGCCATAATATTTCTTTCAATCCTCACGGCTACACAAGTGAGAAGAGGAGGTTCTTTTTGACTCGTGAGCAGTTTCAGCTATTAGCTATTTCAAAAAAAAGGGAACATTCACCAAAATGGATTTCACAAACAGTTAAAAATGCCACTGGTAGTGCAAACTGAGTTGATCTCCACAAGTGTGGAGGTTATGGAGAGCATCCCGTCACATGGGAGTTAGGAGATTTGATGAGTGTAGTTTTGTCAAATGTGTTGTGTGTTTTTACATTGACTGAAATTTGCTTTCGAGTCATCACATATCTTCAAGTATACCATGGAAAATAATGCAGCAAGTTAATGTTCACTGTATTAAACAGTCATGGAAAACAATAACTTTGGTTAGTCTTCTCAGTTTTATTTGTGTTTATGGGCATGTACAAAAATTGTTTAGTACTGGCGGTGGTGGTGCTGCGGTAGCTTTGTCACCTCACAGCAAGACATTGTCCCATTCAATTCTCAGCTAAAACGTCTTCTGTGTGGAGACGAGCGTGAATGGGTGTACCTTCGTTGAAGGTTGTGCGTCAGGGCTGGCAACTCGGTACGTAAAAATCTGCTGCCAATCATTAGCAGACCGGAGTTCCGCTGTGGCGACCCCTAACCAGGAAAAGCCGAAGGATACAACAACAACAAAAATAGTTTAGTATTTTGTAAAGTTTTTTCATACATCAATATCTTCAAACTTTGACACTTTAACTTGTCTATAGTCAGACATTTACTACATATTTAAGACTTTTTAAGTTTTACTTTCAGTCATTCTTAATGCATTTTTAACACTGCTTACTCCTGCGATACTCAGGTCCACACTGTTCGTGTAGAATTGTCTAGCGATCTAGCCATCTTTCCATGTACATTCATTTATAGTTCACTTTTAAAGATATCTTTTACTCTCAGTTTTCCATTTCTGCAAAATGTGGTGTGGTATTCATAGCTCATTTGTGTGCTGCACATAGCTACGGAATAGGTCTTGTGTAGTCCTGTTCAGAACTGCTTTGTGTTGTAGCACAGTGGATTGCAGCTCAGCAACTTTTTAGCTGCTCCATTTTCTGCAGTGCCACATGCAAAGACAGCACTGTATGGACATTGCCCTTATGAATTAGTCCACTTCACACCATAGAGATTTATTAGGTATCATGAGTTTCATGCTATGGGTATTCATAAATCTCCATACTTTGTACCGACACTGCTCTGAAGTTTGTTTGCATGAGCAACAGATAAATTGCTGTTAGTTGAATAATCTGACCAAAGTAAATTGCAGTAGTACAAGGAAATTCTGCTTTATCCTGCTGTAATTGCTATCCAGGTGTCTGTGTGTGTCTACTTGGGATAGTATGAGTGGTTAGTAGGATGTCTGGCAGGGCACATGCTTTTGTAGTTTCCCAACACATGAGGATAGATTTTCCCATCTACAGAACCTGCCCACCCCCCAAAAAATGTATTGCACTTTTGTTAGACAACTCTAGTAGCCGCACCATTGTTTAATGTTGTTGAAGCCATCCGAGCTACATTGAGCCTGCCACACTGTCTTTATCTTCCTGTGCCACATGGGCAGCTGGTAAAGCACCCCACTAAGAACAGGTGCATGAGTCTGCATTACATTACTGAGCAACACAACTCTCTTACCTAAGCATCATCTCCTTGCACAGATTTTTGAATATTAACTGTGACACCAGGGAAATACTGCCAGTCCAGCTATCTGGAATTTTGTAAATAATTCTGTTTGTAAATATTGCTATGATTTATACAGAACGGCATGTTATGTACTGAGCTTCAAGAATGTAACCACAGTGTACCTTACTGGGAAAAAAATGTATATATACCTATGCAAATGTATGTTTTAATAGTAGAAGTTGGAACATACAGAGTTAACTTGCAATACTTTAAGAAAATAGGTTGGAATCGGAATGTTTTAGGATTGTTTTTATCTCTGTCTCACTGAAGGAGACAGAATGTCTAGAGCTAGAAGTTTCTTTTTATTGCCTTGAAACAGAAATAATTACAAGGTTTAAAATGTAAAGTGTTTTTATTGCTCTGTGACTTCCTAGCAGCTGCACGTCTGAGAGTTATGTATTTTTGACACAGAGGTGCTAAACTCTGTTTTTGTTGGCCTGGAAACTGAAAGCAGGTGACAGAGTGAGGTAATCTGAGCTGAGCCAGGAGTAATGTTTGATAGTAATTTAAGAACGCTCTCAGAGAAAGTCTGTGTATTTTGTATTTGTCTTTGGACCTGGAAACATCCTCATCAGTACTTGACTTGCTGACCAGTTCTAAGTGAAGGCAGCCAATGTACATCATCCATCTTTTATGGAACAATAACAGTCCTGTGGTATACTTTCTGCCTTTAGAATCCTCTTGAGTTCCTTTAAGCAGTGTCAGTGGTGCAAAAGGAAGCACACACATGTTTGGTGCAGACGTCTGCGGGTTTTCTTCCCACACCAGGATGATAGAACATTGCAGTGCATCTTGTTGGGGGGTGCTGTACTCCTGTGTGTATGACCTCCTTCAGATGAGAACTGAGGTTCTATCTACTTGAGTTTCTTGTAGCTCAGGTGGAGGTAAAAGATCGCAAGGCACCTATCAGAAAGAGTAGCATTTCTTTATTGTGTACAAGTATTTACAAATATATACAAGTCAGCAGAATGTGCTGGAGGGACAGGTTCATAACCCAGAGACTGCCCATGCTATGGAATAGACTTCCCATACATGTTAAACAGAGCACCTCATTGGCCCTCTTCAACAGAAATCTTGTTGAGTGGATGGAAAATAGAAAATAAACTCTGGGATCACTCCAGTGGCTCTACTCGACAGAGGCACTGGGAACTAAGGTAAAGTGGCATGATGCTAGGGTAATCCTATGGGCTGGGCTTGTGAAGGCTCCAGGGCCATTAGCCTAGTACACACCTATGAACCTAATAGTAAGTAACCAGGGTGCAGTAATTTCTCTTAGAGATAGATAGCAATATAGTAAGATTAGATGTTTTCTGTATTTATCTGAGACTGTCCTGCAATGTTTTAAAATATTTCTGAACTGTGTAGTCAGTGTTGTTATTGAATATTGTCTTATTATTTATTATTAAATGTATTTAAATTTTTTAATTGTGGCTGGTTTGTTTAGAGATATTTAAGCTCTTACAGTATTGTGCGTGTGTCTGTGTGTGTGTTTGTGTCTGTGTATTTGTATATCAGTCAAATCTCAGTGTGTTTGTGTGTCAGCTATTTGGGCAGGGACACAAAGCACTGGCTGGACAGAGAGGATGCTGGAGGTCTTACCTTGGCCACTTGGCTGAGATCTTAACCCTATATATGTTCCAGTAAGGAGTCTTATTGGGGATCTGGAGAAAGAGGGAGAAACCAGCCCCAGACTGACTGTGATCTCTGTGTGCTCTTAAGGGAAATTGTACTTAACTGTGTGTGCGTATACTTGTCATCCTCCAAATGTATACATCCCTCGCTGGTGCTAGTGGTGAGGACTGAGGCTCCTTTATTAATGGGCCAGTTTAGGGGTGTCACACTAACTATGAATGTTCTACAACATGTCTGCTTCTTTACTGTTTTATTCACCTTTCAGTTGACACATTCTGTTGGTTACTGTCCTTGTATTCCCAATTGCATTACTGTGATTGTCAAATGGTAGTGCTTTTCAGTCCAAAGAAAACCTTCAATACTGCCCGAAATGAGAAGTCTGAATGTCACTCTCCTGTATGTTTTGTAAACACAGGGCTCCCCTCAGTTTACAGCTTTCTTTCTGGTTGAGACAGCTTCCATTTTGTTCTTTTTCATTAGTCCAGGCAGTATCAAAAGTGACCTTGGTTTTCCATACTTTAGTCTGTTGTTACCAGCAAATTCCTTATCTGTGCTGCTCCAAAGGGTGTGTTCTGCACAGTTAGTCCACTTAACCATTATGTCAAACAAAATGGTTAAGTGTTCACCTCACAGGCACAAGGTACATGATTTGATTTTCATCTTTGGTTATTGGATAGGCATGTAACAATCTTCACACTTAAATATGAACCTGTGAATGATATCCAACACATTTTTTTTTCTACACTATTCATAACCCCACTATGACTTAAATTATGCTTTCCTACCTTATCTTCCCACCACTGGCTTTCATGTTATTGACCTCGCCTCGCACCCTGGCACCTGTCTACGTCAGGTGTACCTGCTATTTCCTTGCCCCCTCAGACTTAATCTGGTATTCTGGGGTGGGTTGTGGAACTAGGCATCCAGGGGTTTGGGCTGTCTGAGCATCTGTCATGGGGGGGGGGGTCTTTTCTACTAATGACCTACTCATCTCCCTCTCTTCCTTTGTGGACCCATAGTGTGCCCTTTTGGGGAGGGGGCGTGCATTGGAGACAGCCAATTGCCCTGCCTACACAGTATTTCATCTTTCCACCCTTTAACCCCCTCTTGCAAGCACTCCTGTCATGTACCATCCCAGCCTTCATTAGGGATTGTCACTGCAAATGCCCATTGGTCTGCCCATCCATGCTGGTATGGTAACACCCATCGCTCCTTGTAGTTCCATCATTCACCCAAGCCACTAATTAAATCAGAGTTACCTGGGTCATAGTCAGGGCTTTATCCCTCTACTCTGCTGGACCAGCTTTCTGTCTTGTCCTGAATTTACTTTAATTGTTGCTCGATCTGCTTTCCTGTCTCTAGTCTTATCCTGAGTTGCTCATGTTCATTTGCAAGGCCTTTCTCTGCTCAGAGCATGGAGCTCTAACTCTTGGCCTGTCACAGTTGACCAAGATATGACCCCTTTATTCGCCATACCCCTCCAAACAGCATCAAGCAGACTTCCATTTGATATTAAATGGATTAACATCTATGTAGATGGAGCAACTTGCAGAGGTGATGGACTTGAGTAAGCACTATTCATACATCCCCTTCAGACCTGGTCAGGAAACTCTTAAATATGTAGCAGATCACCATTGTGAAGTAACCTTTGTGTTCAGTTACTTCCCATCTGCAGCTTCTAACTGTTGCACACCTAGCCAACACCAGGAGAGGAAAAAACTGCTTCTTCAGATAAGGAAGATGCAAATACATCACACAGTCTTGCTCCCTTGGTACTGGATCACTACCCCAAAAGCATTGCTGTGCTTCCACCATCACATTGATCCTGATTCGGTTGTTCTTAACTTAGCCAATCACTTTTGATGAATATAGCCTCATGACAAAAGCTATTAAAAGATCTCTCCCATCATGCCTCTACAATAGATCACAAGCAGTCAAATGACTAAATGATTTTCTCATCCTTTCTGTCAGTGTTAGTAGGTGTCATGTTAAGGCTCTGTTCTCATACCCTTGCTTTTTAATTCATTAAATTATCTACACACGGTAGGAAAACAAGCCCCCGTTCTCCAGTATGCTAATGGCCCCACAATGATATGCTCTTGCCAAAAACAAGAACTCTCCCAGAAGTCTTTTACTTCAATCAAATCTGGGCTGAATGAAAATCCGCTACTAGTAACCCCCCAAAAACCCCAAAACAAACTAATTTTGTTTGCACTAAAGCAGTTCATTTCTACAAAAAGTTAACTGTCACCTCATCCAACTGTTTAGTAATAGAAGTAGTAGCATACACCAAACTATGGATAGATGCAAATGTAAAATTTGGTTACCAGATACAACAAGTAATAGAAACAAAAAGACTCTGCTTCCAATATATTGGATGAGACCTTATCTGTTTGATGGTGCAAGAAACCTACATGAAGCCGAAACCTGCATACTTCCTACACTCCTGTGTGCTGCTCCTTTATATATGAACGTATGGTCCATTCTAATAAGTAAATTAGAGCAGTCCTATAACAAAGCAGCCAGATTTGTAGTAAACCTTCTACATAAAACTTATGACTGCCTAGTTCTGAAATATTTGCAGTAAACAACTGTGTCATTTCCTAATCTTCTCCCAACTAGTTACAATCTTTAACCTTATTCATAAACCACGAAACTGTACATTTACTAAGTTGTGTTTTTTTATTTATTTATCATTTGTTGACTGGGAAAGTCCGACTAGGTTCCACAGAGCCTGTTTTCAGTGGAGGCCCGGGGAGAAACGCTCCAGATGCATGTCTTTGGAATGTGGGAGGAAACCGGAGTACCCGGAGGAAACCCACGCGAACACAGGGAGAACATGCAAACTCCACACAGAAGGCACCCCAGCCGAGAATCGAACCGGAGAACCTCTTGCTGTGAGGCGACAACGTTAACCGCTGCACCACTGTGTTATCACCTTCTACCCACCATACTGAATTTGTGCTACAAAGATAAACAGCTATTCTTATCAAAGTCATACAATACAGCAGGCAACTCTTTGTACTCACACTATTTGAGTTATGCCCCCTTAAACAAATACATAACCTTCAAAATACCACTAAAATGCAACTTGACTGTCACATGACACTGCTCATGCACCTCCCCAGGTTAAACGGTACCATGTTTTGCATTCTGTCCTGCCTCACTGTCAGTGATCTGTCTGTAAACAAGTTAAGTAATGTGGAAATCTCTCTTTCGCTCTTTCTTTACATAAAGGTATTAAAAGTTTCATGTTATGTACAGTAAATGTTGTGTAACTTTTTTATCGCTTTTAGTGTTTCACTGTCTACAGTTGTCGTCTGTATAATTGCCTTGATGATGTCTGTTTGCCTTTTTTTTTTTTCCATAATTGAGTTTTTCTCCTTAGGCCTCCACTGAAAAGGGTTTCCTTCTCATTCAGACTATTCTGCTAATTTAAATTCAAATAAATAACTAAATAAATGATTTGTGGAGAATTCCATTGAAAGGTGCTGGTCTGCAACCTTGCCCTTGCTCAGAGAATGGTAATCTCTGACTTTTGAATCCTAGATGATATAACTCTTAGTCAGGTCTTAAAGCTCAGAAGGATCTCACACACACACACACAGACCAGTATCCAGTCAGTTTTTTATCACTTTTAGGAGCCGAGTGACCTCGGGTTAGCAAGTCCAGTAGAGACATGATTCTCCAGTAGTTCATTTCCCTACTAGCACTGAGACCGGATGCTAAAGTTAAAAAATCGTTTTTGTCATATCCGTTTTGGGGTACATATTGATAAACATGACCAAATCACCTAATTCCAAGTTTAACACTGTCGAGTAGCAATCCCTTACACAGCATGCAGTCTGTGATCTGTTTTCTCCTATCTAGAATTACTGTACAGCACAGTCGATGCACTAAGTGGTTGGTCCGTAAAGCTCACCCACATAGTCACCATCTGTTTGAGATGGAAATGCTTGTGTTTTTTGGGGGGAGGTTGGAGGAACCCCACTGTGACACAGGGAGAACATGCAAACTCTTTTGGCTGGTGGCCAGGATTAAACCTTGTGCATGGGAGGCAAAGACCTTAACCATTATGGCAACTGTGGTCATAGTGGTGATAGACTACATTAACAGACAGGTCAGAAGGGACAAATCGACAAAGTTGCTTCGTGCAAATTACGTGGCATTACAGGCAAACACTGAGCAAGAACTTCAGCAAAGCGTAGGAAAACGGCATGAAAAACTGAAGGCAAATGGGATGAAACTGAGCACATGTAAGAAAATTGTAATGGCGGCACATGGGGAAATCAGGAGATGCTGAGAACTGAGATAGAAGGGAAAATAGTGGAACAGGTTAACGGCTTCAGGTAGCTGGGAGAGGTAGTTGAGAAGAAAGGAAGTCTGAATAAGGAGGTCAGAGCTGGAATCTGGGGCTGCAGCCAACTGGTACAGATCATCAGGTGTAGTATATGATAGAAGACTGTCAAAGAAACTGAAAAGTAAAGTGTACAAAATGGTGGAGCAATCAGCACAATTGTATAGAACAGAACCAGACAGTAAAATCAGAGTAGGTGACGAAGCTAGAGGCAATTGAAATAAAGTGCCTGAAATTGTTAGTAGGATGGGTAGTGTGGGACAGCTGCTGAAATGAGGACATCAGGGCATGAGGACATCGGGGCAAAAGCCAAGTTAGTTCCATAGATTATGGTGGTTTGGCACATTTGCAGAAAAGCAGAAGACAATCTGGTGAAGATTGGGCCAGACAGGAAGAAGTAAAGAGAAAGCAAGGGTGACTAGTGAGGAGATGTATGGATTGTGTGAGACCAGACCTGTGACAGTCAGGCATGACTGTCAAGGTAGGAGAGTGACAAACTGAGAGAGAGATTGGAGCTAGTTGACATGACACCTTTATCCCATATAAAAAATGGGGAGGAGAAAGTGGCATCACTTCCAGTACAAAGCATTGCTGTCTGGGCTTTATTTAGCTCCAATACACATGTAAGGTGTTTACTGTGGTGACTTTAGCCTCGTCTGAGAAGTGCCTACCATGAGTTGGGATTCCTGCCTGGAATTAGTCCCTTCATTGGGCAGTCCTTTAGCTACATTAGAGGAGGAACAACCATAAATTGGGAGAAATACTCTCAAACCCGTTTCATAGATGAGAGGCTTAATATGTATGGATTTGAGTTCTTTCCAGTGACAGTAATTGCTGTCCTGAAAGATGGATGAGGAAGGTCATGGCCATGACTTATTGGCTGTCAACATGGCACCTAGTTATGCTTGAATTTCTCTACAAGATTTGAGAGGTCTCACAATTTTCATCATATTATTTGCATGCTTGGGGGTGTAACTGTTGTACTAGTCTGGTAACTTTCATTAGTTACAGAACTACAGTGGCCTTTAGGTTCTTCTCCTGTTGCCAGCCCCCTTTCATTGGGTGTACTATCTCCACCAGAATTGTTGGTGGACTTTCCATTCCTGAGCTGAACCAATTGCATAGTATGTTGTTAGATAACTAAATGGTGGAGTGAGAAGCTCATTTTTGTACCCATCCAACTCCAGGGATGTAGGAACCTCCCTCCAGAGGTGACTCCTTGTCAGTATGTTGTAGTTGTAGGCATTCCTTGCTGTAATGGCCTTGGACATAGATTCCTTTATTAAAATTACTACTGTCTAGTACCTTATCTTGTGCCTTTGAGGAATAACAAAAACAGAAAAAGCAATTAAGCTCCGTTAAAACCTAAACAAAAAAATATGAAAGACAAAGAGTATTATAATTGTCAGACTAGAGCAGATATTTCTGGTTAATTTCAAAGTTCAGTGCACAGGTCTGAGTTCTATATTTCATTATAAGCACCTTTCTAAACTTGTTTATTTTACATCTAAGTCATCTGTAGAATTTACCAAAATAAGCTCCAAAACATTAACCTGTAACAGATCGACATTAACTTCATGAACCAAATTAAAACATGCTGCTCATTGCTTGCTTTTTAACGTATGTTTGCATTTAATGCCATGCAGTGTCGCTAATAAAACATATCCACAGGAGCATTTTGAGATCACAGTAACTGAGATGCAAGTTAAATAGTCAATATTGTTTTAATATTGCCATATTGTGTCTTTCGGCTTTTCCCGGTTAGGGGTCGTCACAGCGGAACTCCGGTCCGCTAATGATTGGTAGTTGATTTTTACGTGCCGAGTTACCATCCCTGATGCACAACCTTCAACGAAGGTACGCCCATTCACGCATATCTCCATGCAGAAGACGCTCTAGCTGAGAATCGAACCGGACAGCATCTTACTGTGAGGCGACAACGCTACAGCAACACCACCACCGCGGCTGCAGGAAAGAGGTGCAGATATTTAAATTTTTCATCAATTAAACATTTTTCTTGGAAATGTAAGAAATTTCAAGTTGTTTAGAGATGCAGTAAATTTGTTTTTCATCCCTAAACAAACATTTCCACATTTTCACCACAACAAATTAATCACTCAAAACGTTACTTAATATCAGAAAAAAATTCTATATTTTATCATCCATATACATATTATAGTTCTGAATCTAATATGAGTACCACCCTTCTATATTACTGGTATAAGTAATATTTATTTAATATTCAGATTAGTAGCTATAAGTTTACATTAAATCTGAAGTTCTAAACATATTGACAAGCAGCTAAACTGTATATAAGAAATTAGTTGACTAACTACAGCGTTGTGGCATTAATGGAGATCATTGGAACGAATATAATTTCTGGTTATTCTCTGACATAGGCTCCCTAAGTTTGGCGACAACCCTTCCAGCTTTGCTGCCAAAGTAGTTGTACTAAAAGTTGTTATGCTTTGCATTTGTTATCAAAAAATAGCTGCTTAACAGCAATCTTTCTAAATGTATGCATATTATCCAAATTTTCCCTTTATTTTTCTCTTTAGCAGTCTGCATTTGCTTCTGTACTTGTTCTACGAAATTCCCCTTATTCTGCAATACTTTAACCTTAGTGCTTCTGTATAATCCCTGTTATTTCATAACCGTATCTTTGTCTCGTATTTCTACCCAGTTTTTCAACTCTCATTTTATTATTTATTTAATATTTGCTTACCAGGAAAGTACGACTTGGAACAAAGCCAATTTTCAGCAGAGGCCCAGAGAGAAATGTTGCAGGTGCATGTATTTGTAACGTGGGAGGAAACCGGAACACCCAGAGGAAACCCACACAAATGCAAGGAGGACATGCAGACTCCACACAGAAGACACCCCGACGAAGAATTGAACCGGAGATCCTCTTGCTGTGAGGTGACAACACTACCGCTGCAGCACTGTGCCAAGTTGCAAGCATTGTCCATAAAGCTCCCATATTTGCTTTTCCATAGAGACAGGATGTCTTTGCGAACAACCCCCTCTTTTCTGCCTGAAGTGGTTTCAGAAACAAATTTGAACCGAAGTATCGAGTTACCAGTTTTCTTTCCGAATTATGAAAACAAAACAGAGTACGTGCTACATCAACTGGATGTACATAGTTACATTTTTACCTACATAGAACTGTAGAATTCCAAAAATCTGATCAGCTATTTGTTTTTTATTCAGATTCAAAGAAAGGATCCTCTGTGTCTCAAGTCACACTTTCTAAATGGCTGTCAGATTTGTGTAACGTTTGTCTACAAGTCTAAAAATGAAGTACTTCTGAAAAAAATTAAGGCTCATTTTACAAGAGCGATTGCTACTTCTTCAGCTTTTCTGGCTTAGGTGCCTATTGACGCTGTTTGTGCTGCGGCAACATGTGCTAAGCCCCACACTTTATCACCCATTACAAAGTCAATTTGGCCTCCAAGAGTAGAGCCTCCTTTGGATCTATGGTTCTGAGTAATATTCTCCTGTGAGTCACCCAAGAATGAAGGTGCTAGGGACAGTGTCCCAATCTAGTAAGAATGAAGGCGAAGGTGGACAACACACATGAACGTTATGGTGAGTATATAACTTCTTTTTTCCTTCATACAAATCTCTCACTGTTCCTGGTTCAGGCACTTATTGATTTATTACTTGTGCTTACAGATATTCTTTCTACCATTTGCAGAGCTCTGCTAGCAGATAAAAAAAAATAAATTCCTACTTTGTCATTGGCATTAACAGTCACTGATAAGTCCCCAACCCCCAAACAACTAACTATTAGAATACTTCTGCTTACTGCACATAGCTCTTTTATAGTGTAGTATAGCTGACCTCAAGAATTTTGGTATATTCCTGTTACTGAGAAGAAAAATAACCTCTTGCTTGCAGTTTGTTATATGTTACTAAAAATGAACTTTTTACTTTTTTTCCCCCCTTATTCTTTTAAGCATCAATGACAAAGTAGGAAACTGCTTTGTAGTTCACAACAGTTTAAAGTAATCCACAGTCTTTTTTTTTTTTTTCTTACCTTCATCCCTACACTTCTTGAGTCCCAACTGCATCTTTTAGAAATGTCCTCTGTTTCATGATCTCCATCTCACAAAACCAGCCTCTGGTTCAAGTCCAAGGTACTATTTGTATATCTCATCAGCTGCTTTGCCTTTTTTCTATCTCAGTCCTGTCCTCGAACACTGGAAGAAGCTGATACTGGCAGGATCTGTCTCAGTTTGTGCCATTGTCAGATGAATGAGAAGCATAGTTGAGTTTATCTTGCTAGCTCACTTTTTTGCACGATAAGCCTTTTCTCATTTGCCTGTTCTGCATCCAAGAATCTCTTTGCTCCTTCTGAAAAAAAAAATATTCTGAAGACAACTAGATATAGCAAGTTGTCTCACACCTGCCTTCCATCACTTTCTTTTTTTTTTTCAAAACAGGTTTATTGTTTTAACATATAAGAGAAATATCATAACAATTTTATACAAGTAATTAAAAATAGGTATTATTATAATATTCAACAAAACAACTAAAGTATTTACAAAGACATCCACTACAATCAGATCAATTAATTAAACTAAAATACCGTGCTATTGAAATTAGAATTTATTTAACAAATTTTGTAAATTATCCCATACAATATAATATGATGTTTTTCTAGTTGTTCTCATTCTAATTGTGCTTATTTCCATATGGCACGTTATATTCATAACATTTTTAAATTCATTGAACGAAGGAGGTGTATCTGAAATCCAATTTCTAGTTATTATTTTCCTGGCCACTGCTAGGATAGACCATAACAAGGGAAGCTTAATCTTTTTAACACATTGAGGTACAGGTGTGTTGAATAATATGAGACTTAGAAATAATGAAATTATCTGTAAAAAGAGCCTGCAAAAATTCATTAATTGACTTCCAGTATTCTTTCAACTTCATACAGTCATAAAACATATGAGCCCAGTCAGCATTAATTTCTACATTACATCTCTTACATAGATTATCTTTATTATTTATTTTATTCATCATCAAAGGTGTATAAAAGATCTATGTAAAAATTTCCATGTATAAAGTCTCCAGACAATGGAAGATGTAGTTCTATAAGCAGATTCCAATATATATTGTTTATCTTGTTGAGTTGGTGGGTCCCCATTAATAGAGGTGAAATAATTCCAGTATGAATCTACACTGTAAAAGTTTCTTGTCTGATAATTTTATGTATATATGAAAGTTTACCTTTATCAGAAACTTTATGCTGTAAATTTAATATCAAGTAATCAATCAGTTTTGGAATAGATTCTTTAACTGTTATAGACATTAGATCTATTCTATCAATGAGATGTTGTCTAAAGATCTGAACCTCTAACCAGCAAGTTTCTCTTGGATCAAATTCTTGTTTTAAGAAATCTAGATTTTTAACTTTATTATCAGATATCAGCTGATACCAGTACTTTAGATCATTATCTATAGCTAAATGAGCTCCTTCAGAAGTAGATGACATAAGCATACCCTGAGTATACATTATAGGGAATACAATAAAATTCCATTCCCTATACTTAGGGTGCATGAATATAAAGTTACGATAACTAATAATAATATTTAATGGGTAACAAACCATATGTTTAGGTGTAATAGGTGAAGTACAAAATTCCTTTAGCAACCACAACATGGAGTTATTTATAATCATATTTTTATGTGTTAAGGAGATTTTCATGAAGTGCATACTAATTAGCTCCCAATAATCTTTCCATTTTGCGATATATGACTGATCTATTAATAAAGTAATAACTTTTATAATAGAAGAGGTAATATATAAATTAAAGTCTGGAAAAGAAATACCCCTTGAGACCAGCTATTAGTATGTTTCTTTAATGCAATCCTAGGTCTATTAGGTGCCCATAAGAAATTTAACATTAGTGTATTCAGTTTCTTGATAATTATTTTTGTAGGTGAAAGTATTATTGATTGTATTAAGTATAAAATCTTGGGGAATATTATCATTTTAATAATTGTAAGTCTCTCCTCCATAGTAAAAAACATATTATTCCAGGTATTAAAAAGATTTTGTATATTAAGAAAACAGGTATTATAGTTATTATATATAATAGATTTAATATCTTTAGATAGTATTATACCTAAATAAGTTATCTGACCTGAATTGGGTACCACTTTCTGATTGTATGAATTAACTCTTCTGTGCCTGATGTAGAATATAATTTCCCACAAACACCCTGGTTTTCCTAATTGATACTTTACCGTTCTGTCACAGTTTTGTCATGAGCACCTCAGTTTGCTAATATGACTCCATGTTTACTACTATAGGTCTTGGCTGTTTTCACGTGGCCACATTTGGAACATAAACACAGTTTACCTTTCTGTTGGCAAATCCTTTTGTGGAATTTGTCTAGTTGCTTATTTGTGCTTTAATAAAATTAGTCGATTCTGTTCCTTCCAGCTTCTGTGCTACAGCAGTAAATCTCATTTTTTCTGTGCTGGTCCTGTCTACTAGTTCTATTTTTAACTGTTCTTGAGAACCCACATATTCATACACTCCTTCCTTCATTTCATCATCTGCTTTCTGCAGTTTTTCAGCTCATCTGAATAGCTAGTTAAAGCTTCTTCAATTATTTTCATCCTTTTGTCATTTCAGTGCATATTTCTGCAAAGTTTGCTTTATTTTAAACACCTGTGAATGTATTTTTTCCTTTAAATTATTGAAAGCCATCTCCTGTACAGCTTTTTAGTGAACAGCTGCTGCCCACCAGAGTTTTATTCTTTTCTATCATTTTATATCTTTTTCTTCAGATTGTTGCTCACATCCAGGAGGCATATTAACTAACAAGTACCTGAATTTTACCAAAGTAAATAGGTTTTGCTGACCGTTTTCCAAAGTTTGTTTCCACACCAAAGCTCTAAGCCACCTGTTCATCAGTGTGCCATCCAGCTTCAGTCTTTTACTTTATGCTACTTGGTCAGTTCATTATATAAACTGTATAGTTTCTATCCTGTCTGTGTTTGCATTCTTTTAAAACAAATATTAAGTACGTGATCTTGTTGAATGTAAGGCATGGCCTTGTGTGTGTATGAGGAGTTTGAGTTCATGAACATGAATTGCTGTGCGCTTGCTTAGGCTTTGATCTTCTGTGATACCAGTTTAACTAATAACGTTATTCTTGTGTATTTAATTTAACATTCTGCAAATGCTATGTTATGATTGCTGATTGCAGTCAGCAGTATACAAAATGGTTATGGCTGTACTTTTTTTTCAGTTCTGTTAAACCAATCCTTATCCCTTTATTTTTACCTCGGAACTTGCTTAGAGTTCTTATTTAGATGCAAAGCTTTAACTGATGTGTTTCTAGTAAAATGCATTAATTTTTTGACATGCATACTTGAAGGTGTAGAATAAACCATCTTTGTTTTCAAATGTGTCTCAAAGTGATTATACTCTGATACTGGAGGAATCTATTGCTTTTTAAAGAATATGCTGAAAAAATAAAAACTATTTCCTAACTTGGACAATGACATGACTTTATACCAGTGGTGAAATTGTTTGTTAGTTTATTACTAGATGTCCTTTTATTGCAGTATTGCAGTATCCAAAACAGAAGGGATCTCCCATACAGGGCAGCCTGACATTGCCAGTATACAAGAGCCTAATGATCTTATATGCACCATACGTCTCATTTATGCTCCTCATACTGAACATAGGGGATAAAAGGGACATAAGGGTGCAACTATCTAGAACTTTTTTGCTGCCAGTTCAAACAGCATTGTTGCTAATTGGTCTGAAAACCTTGTTGCTGTACTGAGTACTTGGCCACCAGATAAATGTCCCACTGATTTTTTTTACCTCATGTTTTTTTTTTTTTTTCTTGGTCTTGTATTTTATTTTGCTACTCATCCAGTAAGAGAAACTGTCAGTGTGGGAGGCAGATTCCCCATGAGAATAGTCATGAACAGTGTATTTTTGCTTGTTTGGGTGCTTCCCATGACCATGCTTCTTTGTAGTATCTGTCTGTAAGGCATTTGTGTCCAAGACATTCAGAAACAGTTTGTCTTCCCTGGCCATTTATCTTGAAAGCCAGTGGCTTAAACAATTAGCCCAGGATACCATGGCAGAATCCTTTAACCCTTGAGATAATCCTGCTAGGTAAGAAGAAGGTCCAGAAGTCTTGGATGGATTCTTTAGCTGTCCAGCCTCCACCAGACATCCTTCTTTAAGTGGGTAATAGCTCTGCAAGTCATTTGGTGTTTACGTTGGAATCCTCTGCTCCTGCCCCATCTGAAGCTGACATGGAACTTTTTTTCTTACATCCTCTGATGTTTTGCAGGCATCTGCTCCAGATGTTCAGGGGGAACCACAGTTGATTATCTTGGAGGGCCTAGAAGGATTCCACAGGTATTGATCAGGAAGGAAGTTCCAGGTTCTCTTAGCAAAATCTCACCAACAGTCGGAACCTCTAGTATTTGTTAGGGCTGATGTCCGTTCTAAGAAAAGACAAACTGAAGCATGTTTAAGTCCATCCTAACGACCCTTAGAGGGAATGGCCAGAGTTTACTCTGTGCGTATTTTTTGCCTTGAAGGCATCCTCAAGTGGTTTCTGTACCTGCTCCTCCTTAGACCTCTACCCCTTCTAAATGGCTTAGGGAACCGGATTCCTCTGAGGATTCGGTGTCTAATGAGGGGTCTTTGTTCTGTTCATCACAGATGCCTTCACCTTTGACTTATAGTTCTGATGGAGAGGAGTCTGTTAGCCCAGAGTCATCTTTTGAGCAGTTGTCCTTTGGAGACACGATTGCTAGGATTATGGAATACTTTGTGGGATTTTTCTCGCGTGTCTGATGTTCAAAGAAGATTATTATGAGTTGCTTCAGGTGGATAGTCCTAAAACTTTGGCATTTCCTCCTGTGTTGGCTGCCTTGTTAGATACTTTCATTGGTGCTTCCAAGTCTCCTGTTCCTAAGGTTCCTGAGAGTTGTCATTTTTATTTAAATGTCCTTCTGCTGATTTTGCTGTGGTATCGGTCGCTTTTGACCTCTTCAAGACTGTTGCCTTCTGATAAGGAGAGTAGGGCAATGTAAAGGCTTGGTAAGAAAGTTTACACTGCTTTACTTTGGCCTTCAGGGCTGTTAATTACCAGATCCACATGACCAGTTATCCTCTGGCCTTGATTGCTCAGGCTTGTCAGGGTATTTCTAATCTCCCTGATTCTGAAGGCAAATCCTCTGCCTTATGTTCTTTAGGCTGTGCTTCTCAAGTGGCTTGCCACTCAGTGTAGCGGTCATGCTGCTGATGCCTCTTCTAGGGCTATGGCTTTTGTGAGGGATTATTCTTGGCTTACACTCCAGCCTCTTCCTGAGGACATTAAGGCTGAGTTGTTGGATGTTCCTTTGGATAATAAAGATCTTTTTGGGACTGCTTCTGTTGACATGTTATGAAAACAGAATTGCAGCAGATAGTAAAGAAAACCACAAGGCCTTCTATAGTTATGTAAAGAATCTCCACAGCAATACCCAGATTTGCGCTGAGCTACTGCCCAACGGTACCTCCTATACTGAGCCAACAGATATTGCTGATATATTGGTTGCCAGATTCACTGCCAACTTTATCCCCCCCCCATGGGACCAGTCACAATACCAGTAGATTGCTAGACACCCAGTATTACTGCTGCACAGGTTAAAACAGCACTGTCCAAGGCCAAGAATACAGCTTCTGTGGGACCTAACAATATCCCTGGCTGTGTTCTATATGAACTACAGAGTGAACTGGCACCTCACCTGTGTGCCCTGTTCAGTCACAGCCTCACCTCAGGCTTTGTCCCTACCAAATGGCGCACTGCTACAGTCATCCCTCTGTTCAAAGGAGTGACTACAGACCCTGGGAACTATCACCCCATTAGCCTGGCGAGTCTGATATGCAAAGCTATGGAACGCATCATCATGGATCTAATAAATAAGGATATAGGGAATCTCCAAACTCTGGATCCCACACAGTTTGGGTGTTGTGAAGGGTAGATCATGCCTGCTCAACTTGGGTCAACTTTTTCGAGTCAGTCACCAGAGCTGTGGAGGAAGGCAAGGTAGTTCATACAGCCTACCTTGATCTGGCCAAGGCATTTGATACCATTCCCCACTCGGGAATCATAGAAAAACTCAATAAGCTAGGCATCAACCCCTATATCACTAGGTGGGTTGCAAACTGGCTCACACGTAGAACCCACAGTGTGAAAGCAGCTGACTCCAAGTCAGACTGCCGACCAGTCACGAGTGGAGTCCCACAGGGTTTGGTCCTGGGTCCTTTTCCTGTCTGGTATCTACTTCTTTGAAGTCCAGGCCAATACGACGGGCCTCTGTCTGACAAAGTTCACAGACTATTGCAAGTTGGAAACTATTATTAACTCACCAAGTGATGTTGACATCCTACAGAAATGCCTCACTGAGACCAACGACTGGTGTCAGAACCATGGCCTTAAGCTCAATGCCAAAAAATGTATCGTCACCTCCCTTGGGAAAAACCTGGTTCCCTTGAATTACCACATTGATGGTAGTCCACTGAACTCCAAAGACGTTGTAAGAGATCTGGGAACACAGGTTGACAGCAACCTTTCTTTTGACCACCACATTGCCACTGTGGTCAGAAAGTCCTTCTATGTGGCACATCTCATTACTAAGGGTTTTGCATCCAGGAAGAAAGAGGTCATTGGCAAAATGAGGGAAGAGTAGAGGGAGACCATCATTGAGTACAATGCCTCATTTGGCATGTACCTCACTAAACACCTGCAACAACTGGAGAGGCTGCAGAAGTACTTCACAAAAATGATCCTAGGCCTTAAAAATTTGTCCTGTATGGACAGGCTAAAAAAAACTCCAACTATTCTCTGACTCATATCACCTACTTAGAGGCGATCTCTGCTTGACTTACAAAGCCATGTCTGACCCAGCTGTGTTAGAAATGCTACATCTAAAGAAATCCCAATCCCTCTGCACCACACACTCCAGAAACCTCAACCTCATTACCACAATCAACAGAACATGCTGGAGGGACAGCTTCATAACCCAGAGACTGCTCATGCTCTGGAATAGACTTCCCATACATGTCAAGCAGAGCACCTCACTGGCCCTTTTCAAGAAAAGTTGTTATCAGTGGATGGTAAATAGAAAATTCAACCCAGGGATCACTCCAGTGGCTTTACTCGACAGAGGTACTGGGAACTAAGGTTGGGTGGCACGATGCCAGGGTAATCCTATGGGCTAGGCTTGTAAAGGCCCCAAGGCCACTAGCCTGGTACACACCTATGAACCCATGTTTGTCTCTTCAAGAGAAAGGCAAAGCCTTGCAGGACCTGAAACCTATTTTTCTCTCCTATTCTTAAGTTCCAGAGAAATTATCCTTCTAGATCAGTTTTTTTACAGGCAACTATACCAGGCTTCCAAGGGCAGGAAGGTTTGTAGGCAGGCCCTCTCTGCAAATGCTTTTCTGATATCTGTGGTCCAGACACTTTATCTGATAAGCCTGCTTATCTTTTGACAATTTGCCTCCCCTCCCTTCTTTTACACTAGGTTCCTTTGTCCCTTCATCAATTCCCTTTGTCATCCAAATTGGCATCTCATCACTTCAGACTCTTGTTTTTTTTCTGTCATCCTTCAAGGTTACCTCATGGTATGCAAGTGTCCCCCCCCCCCTTTTCAGGGATTCCTCAACCTCCTCTAGAGCAACTTCCTCATTTCCTGGAGTTTCTAAATCACAAGTTAACTCACCAACTGGATCTCCTAAGGAGCCATTCAACCTGTCCCCACTTCCCAATTGGGAAAGTGTTTTTTAGTTCAGGATGTTCCTGGCTCCTGAAAAGGAGCGCATTTGGAGACCTATTATTGATCTTTCCCAGCTCAACACCTTTCTCAAAGTCCCTTCCTTTCAGGTGCTTACTCTTTAAATCCTGTTTCCTCTTTTATTTAACCCAGGCTTTTCTGGTGTCCTTGGATCTTAAGGATGCTTAGCTTCATATCCCTAGTCACCGTCATTTCAGTTTCTACGTTTCTCTGTTTTTTTTTTTTTCCATTTTAAGTTCTCTGCTTTGCCTTTTGGCCTCTACTGCCCCAAGGATATTCACAAAATGCCTAGCTCCTGTGATTGTTTTCTGCAGGCCCCAAGGCATTCAGATTTTTCCTTCTCTAGATGACCTGTTGCTTCCGACACCTTCTGCCAGTCACCTGTTACAGGATTTGAAGTTCACCATCTCTCTTCTTCAAAGTCTGGGGTTTACTGTTAACTTCCAAAAGTCCACCCTGACTCCCTCTTAGGATCATGTGTATCTGATATGCAGGATTCAGACAGTGCCAATGTTTGTATCTCTTCCACCTCGAAACATTTATTTTGTTGACTGCCTTCTTTCACTCTCTTATTCCTCTGATTGCTATGCCAACCAGGGAGTTTCTTCAGGCCCTAAGATTCATGGCCTCTTCTTTTCCAATGCTTCATCTTGCCAGACTACTTATGCAGAAGCTTCAATGGTACTTCGTCTGTTTGACTGTACCATTGTCACCCTGTGGATTTCAGTGCATCTGTCCTTCCCTGTCTAAAAAAGAAATTCGAGTGGTGGGTTCAACAGTTTGCTTTCAACCTAGGCAGTCCCTTTCAGCTTGCAGTCTCTTCTCAAGAACTGTTCACTGATATGTCAGGCATGGGTTGGGGGGGCTTCTTTTGGTCACTTGAAAGTTCTGGGTCTCCGGTCTTCCCATCAGAATTCATACGGTTATCAACATCAAAGAGATGAGAGCTCTGATTCTGGCCCTTCAAGCTTTTCACCCCTTGTTATCTCCAGGCCCCATACTACAGTGATGTGGTATGTCAACAAGCAGGAAGGCACAAAATCTTACCTGTTTTGGAAGGAAGAGCCATTGGAAATGGAACTCATTTATCATTAAACTCTTCAGGCAGTATACGTTACTTCAGAGCACAATATAGTGGCAGACTCTTTGAGCAGGTCCACAACACAAACTCTGGAATGGATGGATGCTTCACAGAGATGTGTTTTTGGACATTGTCCATTGGTGGGGGTATTCCTCATGTAGATCTTTTTGCATTCCCTCATCCAGTGGCCTTAGTGACTGTTTCAAAAGTCGACCAAGTTCAGAAGGCAGGATCTGCCCTTGACAAAGCCAAATAGGTGGGTAGGATCAATGTCTGTAGGTCCCCAATGTCTTTGTTTATGAGTTCCATAATGATCCTCTCCATAGCTTTGCAGACCAGGCTCGTCAGGCTTATGGGGGTAATTTCAGGGTCCGTAGAAGCACCGCCTTTGTGAAGTGGGACCACTGTTGCCGTCGCCACTCTTTGGAGTGCGTATCCTGTGGTAAGGCTAAGATTAAACAGCAGCCTTATGTGTGGGTTTAGTTCCTCTTGGGTTCATGTAGCACACAGCCGGGACACCATCCGGTCCCATTGATGCTGTGTTTTTAGCTTTAGAGAGGCGGCTCTCACCTGGGCATCTGAGATGTTAGGGAGGCTACACTCTGCTGGGATAGTTATTTCTCCTTTTGGGGAGGGCGGGAGGAGAAATTTGCACTGAACGGTCTGCCAGAATGTTGGCAATGTCAGTGGGTTCAGTGTATTTTGTGTCATTTTGGACTAACTCTGAGCATATCTGGGAGTTTCCACCCAGGTTTCTAACATAGCTAAAGAAGGCCTTGTGATGGTCTTTTGTGTCATTTGCGATTTTTCTCTCAAAGTTGGCCTTGGATGATTTTATGAGTGATCGTAGTTTTTTGCTAGTACTGATCAGAGATGCCTTTCCTTTTAGGGATTTTGCTCTGTCATGTAGTAGCTTCCTCCTTCTGTTGTAAAAGTTTGTTTATGGCTGGGATCCACCAGACGATTAAGCCTGCCTTTGGGGAATGGGTCTTGGTTTTATTTGGGATTGCATGATCCATGCATTCTTGAAGGTGCCCATAGAAGGCATTTGCAAGGGATTCAGCAGTGTGGGTTCTGGTTTCCACTGGCCCAGGGGCCTTGAAAGATACCACTTCAGTCTTAAGAAGTGTGAAGTTTGCTTTGAGAAGTTCTTCACTGTGGTCTTTTGTGCAGGGGGTGGGGGCGGGATGTGGATTTCCAGTGAGATTAATTTATGGTCTGATCTTACCAAAGAGGGATGTACTTCCGGTGTGGAGCATTTTGTCCCCATGTTTGTGATGATCAGGTCTAGTATATTGTCTCTTCTTGTGGGAATGGTGACTAGTTGTTCCATTGCATTTGAGTTTATGAATTCTAAGAACCTTTGGGCTAGAGTGTTGGGGCTTGAGTAATGTTCCCAGTCTATGTTTGGGTAGTTGAAGTCTCCCAAAATGATGATATTTGGAGAGACATCATTGAGTACAATGCCTCATTTGGCATGTACCTCACTAAACACCTGCAACAACTGGAGAGGCTGCAGAAGTACTTCACAAAAATTATCCTAGGCCTTAAAAATTTGTCCTGTATGGACAGGCTAAAAAAAACTCCAACTATTCTCTGTCTCATATCACCTACTTAGAGGCGATCTCTGCTTGACTTACAAAGCCATGTCTGACCCAGCTGTGTTAGAAATGCTACATCTAAAGAAATCCCAATCCCTCTGCACCACACACTCCAGAAACCTCAACCTCATTACCACAATCAACAGAACATGCTGGAGGGACAGCTTCATAACCCAGAGACTGCTCATGCTCTGGAATAGACTTCCCATACATGTCAAGCAGAGCACCTCACTGGCCCTTTTCAAGAAAAGTTGTGATCAGTGGATGGTAAATAGAAAATTCAACCCAGGGATCACTCCAGTGGCTTTACTCGACAGAGGTACTGGGAACTAAGGTTGGGTGGCACGATGCCAGGGTAATCCTATGGGCTAGGCTTGTAAAGGCCCCAAGGCCACTAGCCTGGTTCACACCTATGAACCCATGTTTGTCTCTTCAAGAGAAAGGCAAAGCCTTGCAGGACCTGAAACCTATTTTTCTCTCCTATTCTTAAGTTCCAGAGAAATTATCCTTCTAGATCAGTTTTTTTACAGGCAACTATACCAGGCTTCCAAGGGCAGGAAGGTTTGTAGGCAGGCCCTCTCTGCAAATGCTTTTCTGATGTCTGTGGTCCAGACACTTTATCTGATAAGCCTGCTTATCTTTGACAATTTGCCTCCCCTCCTTCTTTTACACTAGGTTCCTTTGTCCTTCATCAATTGCCTTTGTCATCCAAATTGGCATCTCATCACTTCAGACTCTTGTTTTTTTTCTGTCATCCTTCAAGGTTACCTCATGGTATGCAAGTCTCCCCCCCCCCCCTTTTCAGGGATTCCTCAACCTCCTCTAGAGCAACTTCCTCATTTCCTGGAGTTTCTAAATCACAAGTTAACTCACCAACTGGATCTCCTAAGGAGCCATTCAACCTGTCCCCACTTCCCAATTGGGAAAGTGTTTTTTATTTCAGGATGTTCCTGGCTCCTGAAAAGGAGCGCATTTGGAGACCTATTATTGATCTTTCCCAGCTCAACACCTTTCTCAAAGTCCCTTCCTTTCAGGTGCTTACTCTTTTTAAATCCTGTTTCCTCTTTTATTTAACCCAGGCTTTTCTGGTGTCCTTGGATCTCAAGGATGCTTAGCTTCATATCCCTAGTCACCGTCATTTCAGTTTCTACGTTTCTCTGTTTTTTTTTTTTTCCATTTTAAGTTCTCTGCTTTGCCTTTTGGCCTCTACTGCCCCAAGGATATTCACAAAATGCCTAGCTCCTGTGATTGTTTTCTGCAGGCCCCAAGGCATTCAGATTTTTCCTTCTCTAGATGACCTGTTGCTTCCGACACCTTCTGCCAGTCACCTGTTACAGGATTTGAAGTTCACCATCTCTCTTCTTCAAAGTCTGGGGTTTACTGTTAACTTCCAAAAGTCCACCCTGACTCCCTCTTAGGATCATGTGTATCTGATATGCAGGATTCAGACAGTGCCAATGTTTGTATCTCTTCCACCTCGAAACATTTCTTTTGTTGACTGCCTTCTTTCACTCTCTTATTCCTCTGATTGCTATGCCAACCAGGGAGTTTCTTCAGGCCCTAAGATTCATGGCCTCTTCTTTTCCAATGCTTCATCTTGCCAGACTACTTATGCAGAAGCTTCAATGGTACTTCGTCTGTTTGACTGTACCATTGTCACCCTCTGGATTTCAGTGCATCTGTCCTTCCCTGTCTAAAAAAGAAATTCGAGTGGTGGGTTGAACAGTTTGCTTTCAACCTAGGCAGTCCCTTTCAGCTTGCAGTCTCTTCTCAAGAACTGTTCACTGATATGTCAGGCATGGGTTGGGGGGGCTTCTTTTAGTCAGTTGAAAGTTCTGGGTCTCCGGTCTTCCCATCAGAATTCATATGGTTATCAACATCAAAGAGATGAGAGCTCTGATTCTGGCCCTTCAAGCTTTTCACCCCTTGTTATCTCCAGGCCCCGTACTACAGTGATGTGGTATGTCAACAAGCAGGAAGGCACAAAGTCTTACCTGTTTTGGAAGGAAGAGCCATTGGAAATGGAACTCATTTATCATTAAACTCTTCAGGCAGTATACGTTACTTCAGAGCACAATCTAGTGGCAGACTCTTTGAGCAGGTCCACAACACAGACTCTGGAATGGACGGATGCTTCACAGAGATGTGTTTTTGGACATTGTCCATTGGTGGGGGTATTCCTCATGTAGATCTTTTTGCATTCCCTCTGAACAGACAGCTTCCTCTGTTCTGCTCCAGATTGCCATACTATCTGGCTTGGAAGACTGGCACCTTTCCCTTTCCATGGAAGGGGATGATTTTCATCATGTTTCACTGTTGCAGTCCTTACAAAATGGGTTATCCGGCTCCCAGTAGCCCACAGTTGGCCAGAATACCAAAGTTCTTGGTATATGACGTCGGCTGCCTTCGGTTTAGGCCTGACATCAGGACGTCCGGTACAAAAGAATGCAGCCGCCACCATTTCCTCAGTCTTTCTTACTGCGGAGCCTGAAGCAGAAGCATTTTTCATGAGTGCCAGTCGGCCAAGTACCTTCTTTTTGCATTCCGATTGCTTAGTTGGACATCCTCAGATAAGTACCCCATTGGGGGGACCCTCTTTTCTTGCTTTAACGAATGTCAGAGAAAGTTAATAACAGTCTTGCCTGTGGAAAACTGATTCCACACCGTGATTTTCACTCCTATTGTAATACTTTTTTGGGTCTTGGGCACGACGTCCCTAATTGTGCTCTTTCTGCTTCTTTCAACCTGCGTACCATACACCGTAGAGCTAGGATCTTCTTCAAGCATTTTGGAGTTTGGCCTAAGTTCGTCGGTATGGCGTCTTTGATTTCCCTACTTCAGATGTTCCTAAGAAATGCAAAGATAAGGACCACGACAGGCTTTGGGTTAAATTACCCGATGACGTCCCTGTTAAGTTGGTTGTCAGCCCAGCGGTAGTGAGGCTCTTTCTTTGCTCCTGCAGTCCGTGGATGTTCAGCAGCAGGTGTCTGTGGAGATCTTCTCTGAATCCTCCATGCCGCAGGTTTCCACTTTGTCTTCTGACACTCTGTCAGTTGCTGCCTCTGATGGATTCAGAGCCTCTAAGCAGGCGCCAGCTTCTGAGGCTTCTTTTCTCTGCCCGTAGACCAGATCCAGACCGACTACCTTGATTCAGACTTCTGCGGTGGCTAGGCCTCGAGTCCCTCCGGCTTTCTAGCAGGCCATCCAGCCGAAAATGTACTCCAAAGCAGGTGCCGGCCTCCCCTCAAATGCCTCCGGCTCAGATAGTTAAAATGTCTAGTGATCTCTTGACCCTTATCAAAAGCTGTCAGCCTCCTCCTTCTAAAAAGATTAGGGAATTGTCCCCAGAAGCTTTCTCTGCCTAAGACTCTGAGGTTTCCAGCAACTCTGCTGATGAAGAGGGAAATCCACTTTTTTCTGGTTTTGAGGATTCTGATGCAGAAGTAAGGACATGCATGATTTATTGAATTCTGCCACTTTTGTCACTAAAC
This sequence comes from Protopterus annectens, assembly GCF_019279795.1. NCBI lineage: Eukaryota > Metazoa > Chordata > Ceratodontiformes > Protopteridae > Protopterus > Protopterus annectens. The sequence goes on from NC_056742.1 coordinate 378,708,837, forward strand.
ATTCTCTACATTGTGGTTTCGACACTTTGGAGGCTTCTTGCAGGGCAGCAGCCACTGGTTCTGTCATTAGAAGACATGCTTGGCTCAGGGAACAGCCCCTTTCTGCACCTGTCAAATCTAAATTACTGTATGTGCATTTGCACAAGGACAATCTTTTTGGCAGAAAAGGTATTGAAAAAGTTGGAGGATAAGGCCAGATCGATGCAAACTGTTAAGGACTTTATGAAAGTTCAGCCTTCGTTTTAGTAGACATTACCCTTCTAAGAATTGGACTTTTTCTGACCCTAGTAAACGGTCGCACTAGGCCAAAGGGTTACATGTCTTCTAGGGGACAGACTTCCACCCCTCAAAAGGCTAAGCACTGGCAGGCTTCCTCTTCAAAATCGGGGAGTTCTAAGCAAACTTCCCAAAGCAATGACTTTGGCCTTCCCCTACCTGCCTCTGCAGGCCTAGGGTTTCCTTTGGGGGAAGGTTAGCCATTTTTGCCAATGTTTGGTTCACTGTCACAGATGACAAATGGGTGCTCAAAATAGTATCCCAAGGCTATAAGTTCTACTTTGACACCTTCCCTGTCCACCAAGGATACCCAGATATCCTCACAAATCAAAGGGTAGAAGCAGAAAAACAAGTTTCTTCTTTACTAAACCTGGGAGCAATAGAGCCAGTTCCTGCACTACAGATAGGCCAGGATTTCTATTCAAGACTTTTCCTGATCCCCACAAAAAGGGGGCACCTGGTGCCCTATTCTGGGTTGGTCTATTCTAAACACTTTTCATGTGATTCCCAAATTCAAAATGCTCACTCTTCAGCAGTTGCTGCCAATGCTGACTAAGTATTCCTGGCTAGTGACTTTGGATCTCACAGAAGCTTATCTGCACATTCCAATAAGGGAAAGCTGCAGGCAGTTCCTTCGCTTCAGGGCAGGGAGCAGGCACTTCCAATTCTCTGCACTGCACTTTGGCTTATCTACTGCTCCAGAGTTTTTACCAAATGCCTGTCCCCATTGCTTTTTTGCAGGCAAAGAAACCTTCAAATTTACCCTTACTTGGACGATTGTCTTATTCAGGCAAACTCTCCAGAGCAACTTGTAAAGGATTTGGACTTTGTAAAGAACCTTCTCACCTCTTTGGTCTACACCATCAACGAAAAGAAGTCAAAATTGGTACCCACCAGGGCAATTGCATTCCTGGGAGCGAGCCTGAACACAGCCGCCCCGATGGTATTCCTCCCTCAAGAGAAACAAATGGATCTTTCGAATTACTTCAGAAATTTGGTAAGCATAACCCAGCTCTCTGCAAGGCAATTCCTGCATGCCCTGGGATTCATGGCTTCATGTATTCTGATAATTTCATATGCCAGACTACATATGAGGAAAATAAGATAGTACCTGAAAAACCTTTGGTGTCAACACACTTTGGATTTAGACTTGATACTTTACTGATTCCCTGCCTGCAGACTGAGTTCCTTTGGTGGGTGACGGCCTGTGCACAGAACAAGGGCCTGCCTTTCTGTCCACCTCCTGCCAGCCAGACTCTCACCACAGATGCCTCGGACTACGGTTGGGGAGCACATCTAGAGGGCAGATGCATTCAGGAGACTTGGAACTCTCAACAGGTTCATTTGAACATAAATCTGAAGGAAATGATGACAGTCCAGCAGGCCTTAATGGCTTTCAAACATCTTTTCTCTCCTGGTACTCTTCTGGTAAGGACAGACAACACCACAATCATGTGGTACATCAACAAGCAGGGAGGGATGCACTTTTACCCACTGTGCAGACAAAGCATGTTACTATGGGCCATAGCAGCTTCCATGGGAATTCATCTGATAGCTCAGTTTCTTCCAGGAAGGTTTAACGCCTTGGCAGACCGGTTGAGCAGGCAGGTCCTGGATCCTCATGAGTGGCAACTAAACAAGACCATCTTCTATTGTATCATTCAGCATTGGGGCACTCCCCAGGTGGATCTGTTATCTCCAACCAACCACCTTCTTCCAACCTTTTGCACCAGTGATCATCATAACAAAGCTTGGAAAGTGGATGCTCTGTCCTTCCCCTGGACACAGCCCTCAATCTGTGCATTCCCTCTTCCCAGAATGCTGTTAAAGATGAGGGACGAAAAACCACGGGCCATCATCATAGCTCCAGACTGGCCCAGACAACATTGGTATCCACTACATTGCAGTATCTCCCAGTCTCAGCCTTGGCATCTTCCTCTGATACCAGATCTCTTTAGTTCAGGAGGGGGGGGGTGGGATTCTGCATCCTCATCTTCAGACTCTGCATTTGGCAGCTTGGCCCATAATTTAAACCTTTCCCAACAAGTGGTTGAGGCCAGGAGACCTAGTACTAGGAAATCTTAAGCAGATAAGTGGAAAAGATTCTCCAGTTGGGTGCAGACTAGAGGGGAAGACACTTCTCAACCTACTTCTAACTCTTATTCTTGACTATCTGGCAGGTTTCCTTAATGGTGGACTTTCCTTTTCTTCTATCAAAATCCGTGCTTCAGCTATTTCTGCTCATTGTTCCTTTGAGCATCCCATTTTCTCTAATCCCTTGATGAAACAGCTCCTCAGGGGAGCTAGCAATTTAAAGCCTCCCAGAAGGGCACCTACTCTTGCTTGGGACTTCATTTTTGTACTTGAGAAACTTCCTCTGCCTCCTTTTGAACCAGCTACCTCAGCTACCTCAGCAGACCTGAAGTTTCTGTCCTGGAAAACTGCCTTTCTTTTGGCTATTACTTCAGCTAGAAGAGTTTCTGAGCTGCAGGCCTTAATGGCAGTAGAGCCTTTTATCTTCCATGTGGATCGGGTTTCTCTTTGAATTAATCCCTCCTTTATGCCTAAGGTTAAGTTTCTAGCCTGACTCTTAACCAGTCTATCCACCTGCATACCTTCTTTTCTAATCCTCAGAATAAAGGGGAAAGGTTACTGCAGTCCCTGGATGTGGATAGACCACTTAGATTTTACCTGGACAGGACTAAATCTTTTCGAAAGTTGGATCAGTTGTTGGTCAGTTTTGCTCCTGGAGCTCAGGGCAAAGTTATTTCTAAACGGACCATTTCTAAGTGGATTGCTCATTGTATTCACTTTTGTTACTTATAGCATGGCAAGGTTCCTCCTCAGAATATTAGGACAGCCTCTACCTCAGCAGCTTTTTTAAGAGGTGTACATACTAGGGACAATACTGGAAGCAGCTACATGGACTTCTGTCCACACTTTCACTAAACATTACAATTTACCCTTTTCTAAGTCCAGGGCTGGTTTTGCCACTGCAGTGTTGCAGGGCATCCTTACCAACCCTTAAACAGTGGGTCCCTTTTGTTTTTTACTTGGGCTTTGGGAATCCAAACCCATTTGTTAAGGACTGCAACAGTGAATACACATGAACATCTACATTTATGGTAAGTGTACATATCTGTGCTTTTCTTTATCCTTTCCCTCCTCTTCAAGTCCTGCAGAAGGTTAATCTCGACTCCCAAAAATCTTGCGAGTGAGTCCCTTTTGTCCAAGACAGCACTGGTTTCCCCTCGTAATGTATCTGGCCAGGGGCAGTCGCCACAAGTTACCTCACTGACTGAGCTGCTCAAACAAGACAAGGGGTTTCTCATCCATCCTCGCTTATCCCACTCCTCAGCTCGCACTGTGAGTGATAGGGTTTCGATCCCTTTCAGGCACTCCTTCTCTGAGGACATGCTCAGGGCTTTACAGGAGGCAAGGACACTGATTTTCTGTCTGGTGCCATGCTCGTAACTAAGACCCTTTTTCAGTGGGGGGTCCACTGGTCCTCTCTGTTATTTGTGCGAGTTGCTCCAGTCTGGCCTGGCCTACTCTTCTGTGAAGGCCCATTTGTCAGCCATTTCAGTTTGTTTGCCCTTGAATCATCCTTTGACTTCTCATTTTGAGGTCAAACAATTTCTTAAGGATGTCTTGCATATTAGACCTTCTAGGAAACCCATTCCTTCTCCTTGGGACCTTTAATTTTATGTTGGAAAAATTGAGTAAGGCTCCTTTTGACCCTGCAGATTCTGCTTCTTTGCAACATTTGCCTGGAAGACTTTTATATTGCTGATTTACTTCTGCTTATAGGGTTTCCTGAGCTCCAGGCCCTTATGGCTCTTTCTCCTTTTTTGTTTTTTTTTTCCACAGGGACTGGGTGCTCCTTCATACTAATCCTTCATTTATGCCCAAAGTAGTAAATGAATTGTCCTCTAGACATTCAGCACAACTCCATTCCTTTTTCCCTGCTCCTCAGTCTGTTAGTGAGAGGGTCCTGCATACCTTGGGTTTGCATAGACAGCTTAGCTACTTATTTGGATAAAACTAAGGCCATTTATAAATCTGATCAGCTTTTATGTTTCCTTTCATCCCATGACATTAGGGTTGGCTATATCAAAGCAAACCGTCTCCTCCTGGATATCTAAGGCATTTTCCTTTTGATATACTTTTTATGGCAAATCTCTGTCTGCTTCTATTAGAGCTCATTCCACTAGGGCTGTTGCCTTCTTCTGGTATCTTCTTCAAGGGGTTGGACACCAGTTCCATCCTTTGAAGCTGCTACTTGGTCTTCAGTGCATACCTTTACTAAGCATTGTAAGTTGGAAATGGTTTCTTGGGCCAGAGCTGGTTTTGCTGAAACCATTTTATGTGGGTTTGTTGACGTCTCTTCTCAGCCTTCCCCACTCCAGTTCTTCTTTTTGAGCTTTTTCTCTCTCCCTTCTGTTTTGCATCCTGCAACACTGATATAAAAGGGCATAGTACAGTTGTGTAAAATCCTTACCATAACAGTAAATGTCCTTCTCTTCACTGTTTTAGTATTCACTCCTTCCTTCCAACCCCCTCTTGTTTGTTCTACTGTTTGGTTTAGATTCCCTTCTTGCTGAGGGATTCTCTTTTTTTTTCCTCCTGCATTTTTTCCTTCTAGATGTGCATGAACTCCTTTGTGCTATGGAGACTGTTCTCTTTTGCAGCATTTCATTTCTGGGTAGTTGAGCTGATCTTGTTATGCCCTGCAATTATGTACAGGGAGCATAAATATGACGTAAGATGCATACAATATCATTAGGTTTTTGTGTACTGGCTGAGCCCTAGGCAGAAGATCCCTTTTGTTTTGGATACTGCAACAATTAAGAGAAAGTTCATAGGTTAGTACTAGGCTAACTACCCTTGCCGGCCATTTTACATCTAGCCAGTTACCTGATTTAAGATTCAAACCCCGCACCTTGTGTCTAAGATAGACACCTTAACCATTATGCCAGCCAAGGACATCTGTTACAGTAAGATTTTACACAGCTGTATTTTATTTCAGTATTGCTGTACTTTATATGTAATCATTAGATTCTTCTCGAATTAACTTCACTTTCTCATTGTAGAGATTCAGAGCCAAATTTTTCAACAGTATTGTCTGAAAAAGGTTTATATATGATGATGATGTGCAGAAGTAGAATTACTCTGGCATTTTCTCTTTCATGCTTGAAATTACGGATTATCAAGGCCCTTTTCAGTCTGACGGTGGTGGTGACTGCCTACATTTGGATACCTCATTTGAAGAACCACCTTTAATGGTTCTTCCATTGGTAAAACGGTGGCACATACTTGCCATATAATAAGCTCTTGTCACTTCAGTATGATCTAGAGATCAATGTGTGCTTTTTATTTAAATGAAAATAAAAAGCAGTTTGACTTATGCAGGTTTGATGTTCCCCATTTTTGTCTTTGAAAATCTTCTTGCTTAAAGGGGTAGTACAAAACAAGCAGTAAAGTAATTTTCAGATATCCTTGTTACTATATCTTTCTCTAGGGCATCTTGAATCAAAACATAAAATCTGAGTCTTCTGTCCCCGTTGAATTTTCTGCCATCGTTTAAAGAGTTCCTTTGTCCTGAGTGAAGCACTTACTATTTGGAAGTAGCAGATTTTGCCACACTTTTTATAAGGGCAAAGGCAGAGCATATTCTTTAGAAAATTTCTCACTTTTCATTGTGAAACTTGTGCAACGTTGTATTCTTAAATTGTTTAGTACTAACATATTCAATTTAAATATCTTAGGGTGATGTGCATGATTTTATTAAAGAGAAATCCACCATGACAACTATCTTTGTTGCTGTGATGTTGCTCTCAAAGCTTTGGAGGTACTCGTACCTGTTGATGTCATGATTTTGGTTATTCCCAAAGCTTAAGCTTGCTTGGTCATCAAGTCCCGTTATTGGAACGAACAGCTAGCTTATTTAATAAAGATGATTTTTCAGCTTATTTTGTGGGTTTGTAAATTTCTCTAAGTAAAGTTCATGTACTGGTGGTTTATGGTATTTTCTGCCATTATGGTATGTTTGTTTATGGAGCGAGTGTAGAGGGAGGTGAAGTTGATTATCTTGAGACAGTAATTTGAAGACAAATTGTGTAGCTAATCAATAATATATGTGAAGAAAGGAACTGTCCAAGACTGCACTGTGATACTAGTAGTTATAATGGAGGGAAGTGCTCCAGGAGGGAGTAGAATAATACTCCTTTTAGTAAGGATAAGTACTGCAGCAGGAGTTTTATTTATAAATAAGCAAAACATGCTGAAATCTACTGTAGGACTTAATTGTGCAATGGAATTATGTATGTACAAGCATGTTGCAGCTAATGGGTTCATATGGTGAAGAGTGCTCTGGAATGTTTTTGTATCCTGTCGGTAATCCTGCTTTGGTAATTGCTATGACTTCATTGGTAGTTAAGGTGATGAGGACCAAGTAGATTTGTCAAGTGATATAGCAAACGTTGGTGATCATAGTGCTAACTCATTCCCTCCAGTACAGCTCTTTTGAGTATTTACCTTTAACTCCCAGTTGGTGTGGCTTGAACCTTTAAGTTATCACCTTACAGTTCAAACAAATATTCATATCTCTGGAGCCATACGTGTTACTAGAAAACTGTAAATGGCAAACTGTTAACAGCATTCATTCATTTTGATGCTTTAAACTGGATTTTAGAAGCCAAAATAAAGGCAGTGAATATTTAATTTTGTAATGCTGTATAAACAGCTTATGATATCTCTGTAATCATTCAAACAAAACACAGACTGTTAGCAAGACTTTGTTTCAAATGGGTTCCAGTGTGTAGGTCGTGAGAGGTTTCCCTACAAGCTACTGTGCTGAAACCAAAAGGCCGCAGCACCGCTTCATCATAGAGAAGTGCAGTTGAAAAGTAGAAATGCTACAGCATTGAACGTTGACGAGTAAGCTGGTCCATTGCGACAATCTCTAACAAACCCTACCTGATTGTAGTCTAACAGCAGAGACAGCTGTGGTACAATAGTGATAGTCGCAGATAAATACAAAATACGTGTCTCTGGTTTCCCTGTGCTTCGTTTATTCATGTTGATCGCTATTCTACTGCAGCTGTCTCTACAGTTAGACTACAGTCTGGTAACGTTCGTTTGGGATCATCGCATGCAACGGCCTACTCGTTGGTGTTCAACACTGTAGCATTTCTGCTTTGTGGCGCACCACTCTACAGTGAAGTGGTGCTGTAGCCTTTTGGTTTCAGCGTAGTATCTCACGGGGAAATGTCTTGCAACCTACACTCTGGAACCCTTTTCAAACAGCTTTGAGCTTTCATACGAGGCTATGCATTTCTGTATTACATGAATGTTGAAATATTTAGAGAAATATGAAAATAATTACAATGCAAATAAACGGTATACAAATAAGTATCTCTTTAGCTGACCGAGGTCCAATATCAATACAATTGTGTTTGCCATCATATATGCATTAAGATGAAATCTTCTGATACCCTGTATGTAGCATGGTTTTGGAATTATTGATGTAAATGTGAACAAGCAATATCTGACTTCTAGAGGCATCAGTAGGAGGTAACTGCAGAAATGTCTGGAAGCGCACTTGGCTGTATCTATAGAAGGCATGATACCAGTAGTTTGCAGCATCCTTACACTCTTCCAAAACAGAACATAAAACAAACAGTGGAAGAATTCTTTCCTATTGGCACTAGCCAAGCCAATGCTGGCTTTCCTGCTCCCAGAGTTTCTTTGCAGATTCCTGTTAAGTCCCTGGTATGCACAACCACAACAGATCACTGATGTAGATTTTTTTGTTTTAAGGGAAGTTCTGGCTGGCTGAAGGAGGAGGTAACTGCATTACAAATTGTTAATGGGAAGCAGCATCAGGGAAATGCAGATTGTCAGCCCCATCTGAGGTTGGTATATTGAAGAACTGAGGACAAAGCTGAACTCCATGGGGAGGGCTTAAAGTCGTCTTAATGCTTTGATATTTGATTCTGCAAAGTGTTTGTAGATGTGGTGTAGTATGTGCAGTGCAATCCTGTGGAATACGAGCACCTCTGTGTAGAGCCTTGTGCAAGACCAGAATCTATGATGCAGGGAAACTCCCCAGCACTTTGTAAGGCAGTTGTGTTTATGATTACAGGAAGTGCCGTATTATCTTGTAGAACTTATGGTGAAATAAACACCTCTGAAGTCTTTGGAGAAGAGATAAGAATGATTCTTCACTTTTGGAGGCTAAAAGGCATCTGATAAAGTGAAGTGCACAGCTTATGTGAGACATTGCATCTGGTAAAAGGAACTACTGTGTACGCTTGTGGAGTACTAGTATCTGTGGTAAAGGTATTGCCAAGAAGTATGTGAGAGACTGAGAACTGATACCTGTGTTAGACTCTGAGGTGTAAAGTTGTTTACCATCAAAGCCAGCTATGAAGGAACATGCTGTATAATGTTATACAGTCTAGCTGTCATTGCCACAGGCATCAGTGTTGCATAATGAGCTGGACACCAGTGCTTTAGTGAAGTAAATTCCTGTAAAACCCATTTGGACACAGAGCGGTATCGACTGGAAATTTATGCATGTGATGAAGCATTACCATTAAAGCTATGTGAAACTATGTGGTTTAGAGAAGTGGCTAGAACAATGAGGTATTTTATTATTGCAGTGAAAACGTATGTCTGGAATTGCGAGAAAGTAACCCATTTGGTGAAGGGAAATGTAATATAAACATTTAGGATGTTAATGCCTCGGGTACATGAAGGTTTTGTACAACCTTATAGGATGCTGCTATCCTTGATAAAGAAGAAGTTCCCTTGGAAGTTTTTAACACAGATGCCCCTAATGAAGGGGATTAGGCTATTATTATGTAAAATGAAAGATTCTTAGAATCAAACGTGATGCTATGTCTTCATGAAATTAAATTGCTTAGAACTGTGTGATATGTTGAAGTGTGTTGTGTATAAGAATGCAGGACACTAATACCTTTTGCAAATGGTGCTGGATGGAATAGTATGCATACTTTTTTTTTGCATGCACAGGGTGGTACCTGGCATCCTCGTGAACAGTGATGGCTTTGATATTGGGCATTAAGGCCTCTAGTGAAGGCGGATGCTTAAAATTGTGTGGATTGAACAGTAATGACTGTAATAAAAGCATGCGTTTATCATTTTGTGTCTGTAGTATAAGGTAAGTGCCCTAATCCTGTGTGAGCTACTAATGCCCATGAAGTGTCTTGTAACCTTGCTTGACTGGAGCACAAATGCATGTATTGGATAGAGATTTCTAGAAATGGAGAACATAATGCCTGGCATTAAATGAGAAGCTTAGAACTGTATTATGTTGAAGTGGACTTGTATATAACTTTGTAGGTTTTTATTCTTTTATATCATTACTGTGTTCTAAAATGTAGTAGCAGTTTAAAGTAACTCCAGTTGTTAAGTAGTAAGTGTTGGGGTTATTGTGATGTACACATTGTTATCTTTTCCTTGAGAGGGAGACACCACATTACACTGAGATACCAAGAACTTGTAGACTGTAAATAAAGATATTTAGTTTATATGGTGGTTGAGTTAATAAGTCATCAATTCGTATATTAGCTAATTTGACTGAGTAGAAGTGTTTGTTTTCTCTTCAGGCATTTCTTGGAAATTGAGAGAATGTGCCCAGATTATTTTAGTAGGACAGTAAACCTGGAGGTTAAAGAACTGCCGTTATTGCTTTGAGGCTATTACTTACTGTGGTAAAAAGAAGTCTCATGAACAGTCTAATGTTTTAGAACATGTAGGTAAGACGAGCATCCAGAGCCTATGCAGAAGTAGAAAAAGTGCTCTGAATTTGCAACACTGTTATTTACAATGCTGTTAGTGAGTGTGTTGCAGGATATTGCTCTGAATTTCACAGGATGATGTTCATTGTGTTTCACTGTTGCAGTCATTGGGTAATCTGCTGGCAGGTTGGCCTGATTAACAAAGTCTTGGGTCCTGCATCGGTTGCTGTCCCTTCTTACATGATGTCAGGTCGTCGGGGGTATAAAACATGCAGCCGATGCCATTACATCAGTCTTTCTTGCCACGTGATGCCCGAAGCCAAAGCAGCTCGCAAGTGCCAGTCGGCTGACTCCTGAAATTTTCGTTTTCGAGTTTCAGAATCGAAGTCTTCAACTTAAAGCTATGTACCCCACTGGGGAAACTTTCTCTTGCTCCTTACCGATGTCAGTAAAAGTTAGTAATTGTATTACTTGTGGGGAAGCAAATACCTCATAAGGATTTTCATTTGTACTGCATTCCTTGCCTAGGCCCTGACCACGACGTACTTTGCTGTTGGTTTTGTGCTTTATTTAATCAGCGCAATATCTGTCGTCGGTACATTTTTGCATCAAAATATTTCAGTTCTTGGTTTAATTATCCAGAAATGACGTCTATCAGCCATCCGACTACCGGAATACCGAAAAAAACACAAAGAAAAAGACAGAGGCTGTTGAGGTCCAAAACTGCCGGCGACGCTTCTCCTAAGCCAGTCACCAGTTCGCCGGTACTCAGTGAGACACTTTCGCAGCCCCTGATACCCGCTACTTCTGATTCGCAGGCCTCTACTGAGACCCATTCAGAGTCCGGTATGCCACGAGATGCTTCACATTTGGAAACCGCAGATGTCTCTACCTTGGATGGGTCTGGAGCCGCTGAGCAGGCACCGGCTTCTGAGGGTGTATTCAGTCCTACAGACTTGCATATTAAACAGACTCCAACTTCAGTACTATGGCCTAAATCTCGATCTCTGTCTAAAAAACCAGGCCACATGTTCAGGTCTCTATGCCTAAAAAACAAATGATCAAAATGGCTGAAGATTTAATTACTCTAATCAGGGATAGTCAACCCCCTCCCTCCAAGAGGCCTAGGATTGAATTTGACTATGAATCTTCTGAACAGGTCTGACTCTTCTAATGTTCTGGATTTGTCCATACCTACTTATGAGGACTGTGATGCAGAGGAATCCATTCCATCTGCTTCTCCGCCTGAGGATTTCTCTTTTGGGGAAACTTTACTTACCTTAAGGGAGCATTTCCACTGCGAAAGTCAGTATTTCTCTGAATCCAAAAAGAGGCTTGGGGATTTTCTTTTTCCTCAGCATAGGCCTTTGGCTATACCACCTGTACTAGATATTGTTGATGTGTTTTCGGACTCCAGTATGGCCCCTGATTTCTTGCCTCCAGCCCCTAGCAAACCAGACCATTACTACAGGGTTCCTGAGTCCCACAAATTCCTTTTCAAAAACCCTACTGCAGACCCTGAAACCATTTCTCAGGGGCCCAAGGGCATTAAGGCTACTACTGCCAAAAATCCTACCCCTTCTGATAGAGACTCCAAGGCGCTAGATAGATGGGGTAAAAAGGTTTATACTTTTGCAACCTTTGCAATCAGGGCTTTAAACTGTCAATTCCATATGCTTAAATATCAACAGTGTATCATGGGACTGCTTAAACAAAATGATATTGATTTCTGACTGTGTGGATAATAAAGATTTGCAGGATTTATTGCATTCAGCTGAACAAACATACTTTGCAATGTGGTTTTGATTCTTGTTGAGGCCTCTTGTAGGGCTGCTGTTACAGGGTTTGTGCTTAGAAGGCATGCTTGGCTTAAGGAGCAATCTCTGCTTGATCATGTTAAAGCAAAACTTTTGGATGCTCCTTTACAGCAAGACCGCTTATTTGGCAATAAGGCTGAAGAAGTTCTAAAAAAGATGGAAGATAAAGCTAAATCTATGCAAACTGTTAACGATTTCTTACAAGTGCAACCTCCTAGATTTAGTAGGCATTGGCCTACTAAGAACTGGTATTTTCCAGCTCCTTCCAGAGCCGCTACGGCCAAACCCAGACATTCCAAAACCGCCAGGTTTCAGTCCCAAGTGACTTTCAGATCTAAGCAATGGGGTGCTTCCACTTCCAAATCTGGAAACAGCAAGGCACCACCCTATGGTAAACGGTCTCAATGACTTCCATTTGAAATTACCAAGCACTTAACTCTTAGCCTCCCCTTTGGGGTAAAACTGGCTCTTCAAGAAACTGGCAACTTATAACCCAGGACAAATGAGTTTTAAATATAGTGTCCCAGGGATACAGGCCAAAAACTTGAAACCACCCAGGAGAGCTCCAACCCCTGCCTGGGACCTTAACTTTGTATTGGAGAAACTCACTCTACCTCCTTTCGAGCCAGCTGCAGACTAAAATTTATTTCCTGGAAAACAGCCTTCCTTTTAGCTATCACTTCAGCTAGAAGGATTTCTGAATTACAGGCCCTTATGGCAGTGGAGCCATTCATCATCTTTCATGTGGACAGGGTGTCACTCGGGACCAATCCATCATTTATGCCCAAGGTGGTATCCAGTGTGGCTCTTAATCAGTCCATTCATTTGCCAAATTTTTTTCCCAATCCACAGAACAAGGGAGAGCAGATTCTGCATTCATTGGATGTACACAGACAACTCAGATTCTACTTGGACAGGACTAAATCTCGAAGAAAATCTGAACGACTGCTGGTAGCATTTGCTGCAGGGGCAGAGGGGAAGGCCATTTCAAAGCAAACCATTTATAAATGTATAAGCCATTGTATTCATTTCTGTTGTAAGCACCATGGAAAACCTATCCCCCAGGGGATCAAATCACATTCCACCAGGGCTGCATCTACTTCAGCAGCCTTTCTCAGAGGTGTTCCTACCAGGGATATTCTAGAAGCTGCTACCTGGAGTTCAGTTCATACTTTTACTAAGCATTATGACTTACCAATTTTTTCTAAATCCAGAGCTGGCTTTGCCACTGCTGTTTTGCAGGGCCTTATAGTTGGTCCTAATGCTGTATAAATCCATCCTCCCTACCTTCGCTTTGGGAATCTACCCAAATGTAATGAATGCAACAGTGAAACACAATGAACATAGTACAGTTGTGTACACTTACAATAAATGTAGATGTTCGAGTGTATTCACTGCTGCAGTCCTGGTTACCCTCCCTCCAGCCCCATTTGTCTTTTACTATACCTCTTCTTTCTTTTATTATGCTTAAAAGCCTTTTTGGTGTATTTGCTTTTGTTTGGAGGTATATTTTTGTGTTTTTAATTTTTTTATATATATATATATATATATATATATATATATATATATATATATATATATATAAAATATGTAATTTTGCTCCCCATTTGGGGGGCATCTGACATCTGGGGCAAGGTTACGTGAAAGAATTGTGGAACACGTGAGAGCAATTAAAAAGAAGGATTTGCATAATGCACTTTACATTCACAGTGGGAACTGTAAGGATTTCAAGAAGTTTTTATTTTTCATCATAGATAGGGTTATGTTTGACGAAGGAGGGGACACTAGTAATAAAGTTGCCTTACTGGAGACGAAGTGGCAGTTGAGGCTTAATGCCACCAGATACCCTGGCATTAATGAACATATCTCCTTGAAACCTGTTTTGAAATTTAGGGCTGCTATTATATAAAAGTATTGGGCACATTATGTAAGTGAAACAATTAATTGTGAAAAAGGAAATAGAATGATTTGATGAAAATATGTATTTTATTAATTTGTATTGCATTTACAGCAAGTATTGTTTAAAAACTGTTAGGAATTTTTAATGTGGTTGAGTTTTTAATTCAAATAACTAAGTAGTATAAGGTATAAGTAAGGATATACACACATTGATTATAAAAGTGTTTTATATATTTAGTATAGTATAGTTCAATTTATGTTACTTTAGAGTTAGGTATTTACAATGCTAGTTCTTTATAAGGACTGGGACAGTGTGAGGTGTTGAATTTTGGTTGATTGTATTCAATTAACTTGTTAAATTAATTAATTGATGCTTGAGTATCTTGCATTGGATGTATATAAGTTGTGCATTTTGTTTGTTACACTGACTCTGAGGAAGCCATTAATTTGGTGAAAGCGCTTAGTCGGTGAATAAATTGGATTATCCTAAGCCTGAGGTGGTTGCTGTTTTTTGGTGGCTGTTATCGAATTGTGTTGTTGGTCATGGAAGAAGGGACAGCAACCGACGCAGGACCCAAGACTTTGTTAATCAGGCCAACTGAGGGCAACCTGCCAGCAGATTACCCAAATGTAATGACTGCAACAGTGAATACACTCCAACATCTACATTTATGGTAAGTGTACACACTGTACTTTGTGTGTCTGAGTCTTGTGTATTATCTGTGAATATGCAGAAACCTTGGATTGTGGAATTGCTCCACAGATATACATATATATATATATCTTTTTTTTTTTTTTTTTTTAAGATTGTAATAGCCAACAATGACTGTTTAGCCTCTGTAGTCTTGGCCTTTCATTCCCTGCTGCAGAGGCTACAGTTCCTTATTAATGTAATGCCTGAATTTTCAGCAACTCACAAGATTTGTCACATTTCTGACTCGTACATTCTTGAATGCATTCAACATTTTGACACTTCTGTCCTTGATGCTTCATTTACTTTACCCATCTCTCCTGGTTTATCCTCCATCTTTAAATTGTATTCTCCAGTTCTGGAACATTTCTTCAGAATATGCTCCTTTACAAATTCTGTTTTCCTTTTAGAACTTTACAGCTGTCATCCTTTCTGCCCATCTGAGTTTTTGTAGAGAAAAAATTCAGTTACTTAAATCTCATTTCGTGTGCTTTCGAATGTTTACCCTGTATTGTTTTTATTCCCCTTTTTCTAAACTACAGGCATCCATTTTGTTCATGAAAATGCAATCTGCAGAATTTTATTAATACTCGCTAAAATAAGAATACTTGGAAGTGCTCCAGTAACTTAGAAGTATTGTTGATTCTTCTGGGATACGTGAACCTATTGTACAGGGCCTCTCAAGTTTTGCCAGTGTCATACACTTGAAGTGTGAGGTGTTCCACCATCTGCATGATACTTTAGCTGAAGTGTGAGGTGTTCCACCATCTGCATGATACTTTAGCTGAAGTAACATTTTCATGTAAATCCCTAATTAATGCATATTTGGCAGCATCACTTGGAATGTTTGGATGTGTACAGTTAAGGTAATTGACTGAGAAGGCTTCTGTTTAAGTATTGTTTCAGATGTACCATATACCAGCTAGTATAAATCTTATTTGCTAAATTTCTGAAATGGCCACGATCTACAAAATTCGAGATATTTTACAGAGAGAAGTGATTATCCGTAAGATGTGCTAAGAAGCAGTATTCGTTAACTGTGATGCTTTCTTTGGGGCACATTCATTTTCTTTCAGATGAGTTTGAAAGAAGTATAAATGGTGATTGATTTCCCTCATACTTATAATGTTGCATAGCTGCTTCATTGGTAGCATGAAGTTAATACTGTTTTCATCAGCCAGTAGGCCGACATTGGATAACCACTTTTTGCTGAAATTAGATTAAACCTGATGCTTAACGCTTCTCTTCAGTTCCTTTAATCTGTGAAACATACTGCTGCTAACATTTGACTGACTGTGACCTTTCATCACTTTAATAAACCTCTGAACTGTAATTTGTCATCTAATATTATTGAAATCTTACTCGTATGACTGCTTTTATTGCGTTTGTTAGTTCTTAGATAGCAGATGCATAGAAGAAACGTATGTCACTGCTTAACCTTTTGACTTTGGCTTTTGGCATGGCTTTTTTTTCCCCCTTCAGTTTAACATTCATTTGTGGTGGTGTTTATTATCCATGACTCAAGGCATAATTACGCCTTAAGAAAAACTTGCACAATAATGTGGATTTTAAGAGAAATGCAGTATTCACAAATAATAGGTTGCCATGGAAGAATTTTTTCCATCTGTTACTATGATGGACAATGGTGAGCAAAGATTTGATAAAACAAGGTGTAGTTCTGATATTTGTATGCTTTTTTTTTTTTTTTTTACAATGTGATATAACAGAAATACACCAGTAAAAGAGTCGCACCTTGGTGTCTTTCACACACACTAAGAAGTGCACAACTACCAAAGGTCTAGATTTTAAATATTTTTCTTTGTCAAAGTTTACTGTGGAAATAAGAGTTTAAACTGACACAGAGGCATAAATGAGTTTAGCCTAACTGCATTACTTATAAAGATACTGGGTGGTATTAATCTGCATCCTGTGCAAGGCTACCTTGTGATGCCTATTGTAGTATGCAAAGGGAATGCAGTTTGGAAAAGATAGCTACATAGAATTGCGGTGATTACCAGCTGCTCTGTATTTTTGAGACATATGCAAAAGTAGCAGTTTGTGGGCATGGCCTGTTGTAAGTTAGACCCATGAAGTAACAATCATCTGTGACGTGCAAATAAGTTGCATAGTATGGTATTAGATAAACTCTCATGCTATACATCTTTTGAAAATTGAACCACAGGGTATACATGACTTGTAGCTTCAGTCCCCCATTAATTTGTATAGGTAATTTGCAGTGTCCTTAGTACAGTGCCAGTCATGGCAGAGCAATCTTGTAACCATACGTCTCAGATCTCCATGGCTAGAGTCTGATCAGTGGGGAGCCTATCCACAGTTGTTCCAAATTTTCAAATAGGCAATTTATAGAGTTTCGCAAAAGCACTTAATAGGATTCAGCATCATGCTAATTATGCTTGTCTCTGAATGCCTCTCATTTTTTCATCAGACCAACTCTGGCAAAGTTGGTGATCCTCTGTGAAACCCAGCCATGATTTCTATTTGTGAATGCTTGTTTTTACTTAAGACACTGTGCAGGAATTACTTCACTCTCATAGATTCAGAAGACAAGATCTTGGCAAAGATAATGGCCAAAAAATAGATTAAATGAAGCTCTGCTCACCGTAATAACACTAGACCAGAATGGGTTTCTTTAATATAGGCAAACTGAAGCCATTTGGTGGCTGGTAGCATATTTTTTGTGGAATAGTGAACACAAGGATAGAATGGTTGTAAAAGTATATTTTGATATTAAAGAAGCTTTTGATGTGGGGAATGTAGCCTAAGTTGTTGGGAACCACTGATGTATGAAAAAGTTTTGTGGTTGGATGAAAGCCTTTTTAGTATATCTCTCTTTGAGGGCTGTAATGAATGGGAAGTTATCCTAGCCAGGTGAGATATCCAGAGGTAGTAAACAGCAGTCCACTCTTATCAGGCCTGTTTATATTAGTTGTTGAAGAACTGGCTATTAGAATTGGAGCTAAACATAAAGCGATGGAAGATGGAGGATATGGAAAATGTATATTTCTCCTGTTTGCAGACACTTGTTTGCTCATCAGTGATACGGATATATGGCATGTTCTGGATATTTGTTTAGAAAACTGACTAGTCTTTGGGTCTGCTATATAACGGGGGTAAGACTATGTTGATCTGGGTGGGAAAGAGTAAAGGACAAGGTCCTTGTGGTGATGTAGATGACAATCATTTAGCCAAATGGTTGGGTCTTCATTACAGACACATTATCTCAAACTCTTAATATGGACCTGAGGCAGATTTCAAATGATATTCTCAAGTGTAATTTTCAGGTCCTAGAACTTTTCAGTCTTGGATCGTAGAATTAAAAGCATTTAATACAGGGACTTTCAAGAGGGCTGAATACTTCTCGGCAGCTAAATTTCTGCTGCTCTAGTGTGAAAAAAGAAACCGAGAAATAAGAGTTAGTAATTCGGCCTGTTTAAGTAAAATTCAGTTACTAGCTTGCAAGTACACTGCCAGGATGCCAGCAAAGAAATTTAGAGAACCTGAAAGAAAACCAAGTAGAAAAGGTAAAGAGAGCACACTGGAAAGAAACCTTCAGCTGTTCAGCAAAAAAAGTGAAAGCTTTAGCTTTGATACAAGAGATGGCTTCCAGTAATTCAGAAAGAAAAATAAATAAATCTGAAGTACTCCGAGGTAATTAAAATTAGTAAAATATTGAATGAATGTATCAACTTAAATAAAAAAGTTGGAAAAAATAAAAGGTTTAACTAGCTATTTAGAGGAACTGTTAAAACTGCAAAAAACATATGCTGAAATGAAGAAAATGCTGGCTGAATACGAGACCTAACTAGAGCTATTTCAAAAATTGGTACAGTTAGAAGACTGAGTGTGCATAGAAAACTTGAGAGTTTCTGTTGTACCACAGAAACTGCAAGGAGCAGATTGCATTAATTTTATGAAAGAAGAAATAAGCAATTGGACTGATATTCCACAGCAGGATTTGTTAATTGGAAGGACACAGAGTGGATGCTCCAAACTTGGCCATGAGAAGGCAGCCTGTAATAGTAAAGATGCAGTCATACCACTAGAAAGAGTTTTATTATTATTTATTTATTTGCAGTTGGTTTACCAGGATAGTCCATTGGGCCAAAAAGAACCCATTTTCAATGGAGTCCTGGTGAGAAAAGCTCCAAATACAAGCAAGGTTACAGTCATGGCGTTAGGTTACATTAAGTACAAATACTACAGAATACTAAAAACAGTTACATTAGAAAGAAGATTGTATTATAGAATAATAAAAAACATTTCATTTTAGAGAACATTGCACTTTAAGGTAATTTTTTCTGAAGAGAAATACTCTTTATAGTTTCCAAGTAGTTTGTTGCTCGTGGGTTAGTATAAGCTAGAGCAGAGAGTAAGAATTAGAGAATGAAGAGAAGCAGATGTTGCCAGTGTAAAGAGGAGAAGAGATTATGTGGGATGGGAGAAGGAGCATTCCCACAGGGACATTAGATGTGAGTGAAGTGATTTTTTGAATAAAGAGTGATTTGTGGTGGTGCGTATGGAAGGTGGTAGGGAGTTCCACAGGCGTGCAAGGGCAAAGGATAGGAGATTTTTACCTGGTGGATGAGTTGGTTTATACAGTTGTATTAGGTTTTGATTGTTGGATCTTAGTCTATCTGGGAGGTGCATTTTGAAGGTAGAGGAGAGGGAGGGACAGAGGGAGGGGTTAAAGATGAGCTTGTGAGCGAGAGTGAGTTGAGTGTAGGTGAGATGATTGGATAGTTCTAACCAATTTAGTTTGTGGAGGGATACACAGTGGTGAGTGGATGACATGGCTGGTAGCGAACTTGGCAATTTTGTTGTAGCAAGAGGAGAGTCGTGTCTTGAGAGAGGACTGTAGGTTAGTTAGGAGTGGGGCACCATAGAGGAGAGAGGGGATGAGAAATGTGGTAGAGAGGTTAAATTTAGTGGAAGGGGTGAGGTAGTGATTTTGGTGATAGAGCATGCCAAGTTTTTGGTGTTTTTTTTTTTAATATTTAGTTGTAGGTGGGAGTTGAATTTGAGCTGGTTGTGTATAAGGACCCCCTAGTAGTTTTGCCTCAGGTACCAAGTTGATTGTTGTGTTGTTGTGGCTAGAGATAAAGAATGTGCTTATATTAATGTTGGTGGCTTTAGAGGGGTTAAATACCATTAGTTTGGTTTTAGAGGCATTGAGTACTAGGTGATTTTCTTTCATCCACTGTTCAGTGGCTGAGAATGCGTCTTGGGTAAGTTTTAGGAGTGTGGGGATGGAGGTGGCAGAACAGATTATAGTTGAATCGTTTGCGTATTGGATCAGATTTGTGTAGGGGATGGAGCAGTGGAAGTCATTTTATAAATATACTGAAGAGGAGGGGACCTAGTATGGACCCCTGGGGAACCCCAGTGAGGGTATTAATGAATGAGGAGGTGGCTTTGTTCCAGTTTACTGTTTGTCGTCTGTTAGAGAGGTAGCTGTTGAACCAGTTTATAGAGGAGGGTGGATATGTTTAGTTTAGAGAGTTTAGCAAGAAGGAGATAGTGAGAGATGGTGTCGAAGGCTTTAGATAGGTCAAGTAGGAGGGTAGATACAATGCTGCCAGAGTCCCGTGCTTTGTTTACAATTTCAAGGAAGGAGAGAAGGGCGGTCATGGTACTGTGTCTGGGTCTAAATCCATGTTGTGTGGGAGTTAGGTTATTGTCAGTAAGATAGGGAAGGAGTTGAAGATGAATGCACTTATCTAAAAGTTTGGAGAAAGGATGGCGAAGGGATGGAAAATATAGATATTGTTATTGTTGCTTCCTTTGTGCAAGGGTATGATAAAAGCCTTTTTCCAAATCTGGGGTACAAGACCTTCTTGGATAGAGCGATTGATTAGAATACTGATGGGCAGGGCAATGGCTTCTGCAGCTATGCTAAGAAAGTATGAGGGGATGTTGTCAGGGGCATTTGAACATGGTTTCAGTTTCTGGAGGAGTTTTTTATGGTAGATGTGGGTATGGGATTCTCTGAGAAAAGTAGGGACTGAGAAGAGAATGTGTTTGAGAGTGGATGAGATGGGGAAGATGTGACAAGAGATGCAGAAGAGGAGGGTGAACTGTTGTTGGAGAAGGATGGGGAGAAGTGGAGGGTGAAATGTTAGGGAAGGATGAGGTTAGTTTGGAAATGGAGTAAATGAAAACTGAGTTAAATTGTGTGGCAAGATCAATGTCTAGTGCATTTGGGTCTGGGCTGGGGTTTTTTGTTTTGTTGGGATTGAGGAGGTTGGAGATACCTTTCCAGAATTTTTGTGGATTAGTTTTATGGTTGTTTTGAAGCAAGGAGAAATAATTCTGTTGATCTACAGTGATAAGCTTTTAACTTTGTTGCAGAGTGTTTTGTATTCATTAAGGGTGGAGGGAGACTTGTTTTTCTGGTGATGTGCCCAGGCTTTATCTCTAAGGTGCATGATATCTAGTGCGTTTTTAGTTAGCCAAGGGGCAGTTTTGCTTTTTATTCTTTTTGATTTTATGGGGGCATGGCAATCTAAGAGGTTTAAGAATGTTGAAGTAGGCAACTGCACTATCCAGGGGTAGAGTTTTTAGAGGGTTCCAGTTTATTAATTTTAGGTAGTTAGAGAAGGTGTCACGGTTGAAATGTTTTTGGTTGTGGGTGATGCTATAGTTGTGAGTTAGATGTATGGGTGAAGGAAGTCTGTGAGTAAAAGTGGGGAGGTGGTCACTGAGGGAGTCGGGAAGGGTGCCACTGTTAGAGAAGTTATGAGGGTGGGAGACTAAGATTCAGTCTAGGGTGCTGCCTTTGGAGAGGTTTTTAGAAGGTCTGGTTATGGAGTCGATTAGTTGAGAAAAATTATAGAGATTTATATTTAGAGGGTTTGTGGGAGACTGAATGGAGGACCAATTAATGTTCATGTCACCCAGAATTATTGTTTTGTTGCTAATATTGGTTGAAAGCCATGAGAGGATGTCTTCAAGTATTGAAATATTGTCACCAGGGGGGATGTAAAGAGAGGCTATGCATATGTATTTGTGTCTATTTATTTGAAGTAAGGTTAGGAGTAATTCTGAATTGGCGAAGTGGGAGTAGGTTTGTTATAGGGAGTTGACTGATAAGGAGGATGATTATAGAAGAGCTACTCCTCCCCCTTTTTTATGGGTTCTATCTTTTCTGATGATTGCATAGTTGGGTAGTGCTATTTCAGTCTCATTTATGTGAGGTTTTAACCAAGTTTCAGAGATGGACAGGATATCAGGTTCATTGTGGACAAGCCAAGCATGGAGGTTGGGGATTTTATTGGCTATGCTTTGAGCATTTAGAGAAGCTAGTAGGATGGATTTAGATGCAGAGGCGAAGGTGTGGGGGCCTGGGTTGGGGTGTATATCTGCAGATAGCAGGATGGGAGTTAGATGTTGGATTAGGCTGGAGAGGTATGAGGACTGCTTAGGGTCTGGGTTGAGCTTTGTTAGAATTGTGAGGGTTTTGATGGTTTGTGAGGGGTATATCGGTTGAATGAAGTAATAAGTTTATAGGGAAATAGTAGCAAGTTATTTATGGGATATAGGCTGGGGGATACAGTGATAAGTGAGTCTGAGAGTGGTGGGATAAGTTGGTTGGTTATGTGAAAGGATGGTGAATGGTTAGTGGAAGTAGGCTGGGTTAGGTAGTGGATGTATGATAAGTTGAGAAACAATAGTAGTTGGATAGAGAAGGATATAGGTATGGAAAGCATGGTCACACTTGAGTTGCTAAGAGTGGGTATTTGGTAGCTGTATTAGAATGTAGGAGCAGGTTGAGCAGAATTATTGGGGGCATGGGAGTGGAGAGGTATAGTTGGTAAAGAGGAAGTAGATGTGTTTGTGTGTATAAATGTAATTGGTAAAGAGGAAGTAGTTGTGTTTGTGTGTATAAATGTAGAGGTTCTAGGGGTGGGTGGGATATGGGGGTAGGGAGAGGAGGAAAGCGGGCAAAATAATTCCCAGTTGAGGTGAGCAGATAAAAAAGTATCAGCTGGAGCAGTTAAGAGCAGCACTCAATAACTGAAACAGCAGGCACCGGGGGAAAAAAACGAACAGTGATCCTGTTCAAAATAGGAGGAGGAGGGAGAGAAATGGAGTTCTGCTGCCACCTACTGGCAGAAATACAGGGTTACAGCCAAGAGGAAGTGGAGGAGGTATAGTCCCTGTTAGTGTGCACTATATTGGGGCAAATTGTACAGTAACACGTCTTAGTACAACAGGCCATTATAGCACAAAGGAGCAGTACACTAAAAGCCCACAGGAGCTTACATTTGAGTTTTGCAGTAACAAAAACCACACTTGTCTTTTGGGGAAACTTGGTCCAGCAGGAGGTGTCAGAGACTTAGAGGGTTCCTTAGTATCAGGACGGGAGGGTGTTGACACCGAGCAAGTAGCATGCACAATACACTCTGGGGCTACAGAGTAAACCTAGGACATGTATGTTCTTTAGGGATGGCACGGCAGGAAATGAGTTGATCCTTACAAAAGTTTTAAAAATTTGAGACAGCAGTGTGTTAGTGAAAAATAAGTATTTGCTGTACACCACGTAGAAAAGCAAATTTATTCCAGTATTCAGGTGCAAGATTCAAGCTGCTGTCTTCAGAATATTTTTTTCCTGGAGAATCAAAAACATTTTTTAATGTGGATCAGGATAAGGAGGAAATAAAGCATATCCAACAAAAAGTGAGCCATCAAACAGAAGGAGACTCTGCTTTGCATTCTTCTGACAATAAAGCTCACAGTGTTGCAAAGGAAAATACTTGAGACAGAATAAAGCAAAGTAGTTGACTAGAAAAATTGAGTACCTTGGAACTGAACCAGAGTTTTATATTGGGAGATGGAGGTGAACAGGAAGAAGATAGCAAGACTGACATTTGTGAATAAATGTGAGATTATAAAGCATCCCTCACATTTGTAAAATATGGCTTTGCAAGGAAAAAGTGATTGAGAAAGATTGGAATTTTTTTGACTTTGTTAAACTTGTGGGTGGATTGTAAAGCATATAGCTCACTTTGTCATTAAAATTTAGAATGGAAGTAAAAGGGGAAAAAGAAAGAACAATTTTTGTTCTTTAATAGTAGAAAGCATTTCATGATAAACTACATATGTAATAAAGCAGTTTTGTGTGAAATGTAGTTGGGGGAATTTAAAAGTGGGGGTGGGGAGGAGTCTTTTCAGTGATTGTTGTATGTGATATTAAACAAGTGCTTTTTTAGTTGTAAGAAATATAGGCTGGACCAAAGCAAGTTTAAGTTAATATGCTGTGATCGTGGGCTGCTGGGGTGCGGGAGCGAAGTGTAAAAGTGCACAGATTATATTCTGTGCAGAGTAAATGTTTTCTGTTATTCGTAGGATCATAGGAGATGACTAGGCTATCAAACTGGAGGTAATTTTCAACCCAGTGTAATACCATAGCAGTGCTAGTCAATACCCAAATTGCAGGTAGTGATGACTGCCCATGTCCAGGAGGGTCGTGGGCCCTATCCCCAGCTAAGAATTTAGGGAGCCCCATAGACTTATCCAGGTTCCTCTTGAACACGGTCATAGAGGTGCTCTGTTTCACATGAACTGGTAGCCTGTTCCAAAGATGTAGCAGTCATTGTGAGGTAAATCTGCCCCTCCAGCATGTCCTGTTTAAGTTGCAGGCCATATTTAAGTCCCTGAAACAGGTAAGCCCTAGACCCATTTGATTTATGGATATGCAGCAAGTTCATTAGGTTTGGGTTTTGTGTTGCTCTGTAGGCCAGGCATAAGTTTCTCCTAAGAAGTCTATGCGACAAGGAATATAGTGACACTGATTTTATTCTGTCTGTGTAAGGCACATGCTGGAACACCTTGATCTTCTTTGTTAGAAACCTCTGAGGTCTCTCTAATTCCTGCTGGTGCGTAGTACAGTACATGTCAGATGGGGCATTATACTTGATTATGGGCCAGGCAAGTGCCGAGTATATGGGGTTTATAACTTCTTTTGCTCTCAAGATGATTCTATTACTAATCAAGTGTGCTACGTGGAAAGCTTTCCTTACTACAGTAGATATATGGTGGTCGAAATTAATTAAGGTCTCAGTCAACCTGTGATCCCAGGTCCCTTGCTACTTCATGGGTACTTAGGGTATTGTTCTTGATTTTATAGTATGAAGGGACATTTATTTTTGCCAAGGGAATGATGATTCATTTCTTTGCCTTCAGTTTGAGACCATGACTAATGCAACAGTCGGTGGTCTGCGTGAGACCCTGCTGGAGTATATTGACATCATTTGGGGATTCAGTGATTGCACCTAGTTTGCAGTCATTTGCAAACTTGTTCAGCCACAACCCCTTAGTTATGACCTGAACTTTTGAGAAGTAGATACCAAACAGTAGGGGGGTCCATCACTGACCCCTGTGACACCCTACTTTTAACAGGTCTGCTGGTTGATCTGGAGTCGCCCACTTTGATAGTGTATGTTTGGTTTGTGAGCTAGTTGGCAACCCATGTTACAACAAAGGGGTTTGCGTTCAGTTTGCTAAGTTTATTGGTAATGTCTGAATGTGGGATTGTATTGAAAGGCTTTGCCAAGTTGAGGTATGATGTGTGCACAGATTTGCCCTCATCAGTGGCCTTGGTCACACTTTCAAAGAAATCTGCCAGATTTAATGGGCAGGATCTGCCCTTCACAAAGCTGAATTGCGTAGGATCCAGGGTTTAGAGGTTACCTATGTCTTTATTTATGAGGTCCATAATGATACATTCCATGGCCTTACAGACTCGGCTGGTCAGGATTATGGGTCTGTAATTCCCCGGGTCTGTTGCTAGGCCACCTTTGTGGAGGAGAATAATTGTTACTGTTCTCCATTCTCCAGGAACAAAGCCTGTGGTTAGGCTATGATTCCAAAGGGTACTTAGTGGTTATTTGTGCAAATGTAAATGTCTGACTGGATTAGCACCCTTAGTTTAATCTGTAAACAAGAGTTTTGTAAGCAAGTAGGCTGTAAAAATAAGACAAAATAATGAAGGCCATGTGAAGTGCTATGTTTTTTGCATATGCAATAATAGCTTGTGTTTCTCAACTGGTAGATGTCCAGTAGGAATCAGTAAGTCTGCAGCTGAAATCAGTTGTACAATCTTTTCTGTGCTGAATGAAGTCAACAAAGTCCTTCATGCATCTGCAGAGTTGTTGGCTGTTTTTTTTTCCCTATCATTGATGACTGTCTCCATGGAGACGAGCTGCAGGTGCAAGCAGTTAATCTTGAGAGTCCTGAATGTTCTTTGCTGAAGGAAATAGTGTTTAAAGATATAAAGTCAAGCAGATCAGTGAAAAATAGTTTGAAATTATTCATAGGTTCATAGGTAAGTTCATAGGTAAGTATTAGGCTATCTGCCCGAGGGCATCTATAGGCCTAGCCAGAATGTGTTGGCTTTCGCCGCCCACTTAGGTTAGTTCCCTGTGCCTCTGTCCAGCAGAGCCATTACTTCCCTGTGCCTCTGTCCATCAGAGCCACTGCAGTAATCCCCGGGGTAAATTCTGTTTTCCTTCCACTCGCCAAGGTTTCTCTTGAAGAGTGTTAGTGAGGAGCTGTGCCTAATGTAGATTGGAATCCTGTTCCAAAGCATGGGGGAGTTCTGGGGTAGGAATCTATCCTTCCAGCATGTCCTATTTATCGTTGTGGTGAGGTTTAGATCCCTAGAGCATGTGGCTCTTGGGGATGTTTTTTTTTAGGTGGAGCATGTTCATCAATTCTAGGTTGGACATGGCCTTGTATGTCAGGCAGAGATCACCTCTGAGTAAGCAGTATGCAACAGAGTACAGCTGGAGTTTCTTCAGTTGGGCTGCATAGGGCATCTGTTTGAGGCCAGTAATCCTCTTAGTGAGGTACTTCTGTGGTCTTTCCAGCTGTTGCAGGTGTCTTGTAAGGTACATCCCAAATGGGGCGTTGTACTCTATGATGGGTCTGATGAGTAGAGGGGCATAATAACCTCTCTTGTTCTATATGCAATCCCTTTTATGATTAGGTGGGCCACATGGAAGGATTTTCAAACCACCTTGGCAATATAATTATCAAAGGAGAGATTACTATCTACTTGGGTCCCCAGATCCCTTATTACATTTTCTGTATTTAGGGGGCTACCACGTATGTGGTAGTTCACAGGTACTTTATTTTTTCCGAAGGGGATGACTATGCACTTTTTGGCATTTAGCTTGAGGCCATGATTTTGACACCAGGTATCCGTCTCATTGAGACCCTTCTGGAGGATGTGTGTATCAGCCGGAGAGTCAATTATGGCCCCCAGTTTGCAGTCGTCTGCGAACTTGGTCAGGCATAGTCCTTCTGTGCTTGCCTGTATCTCTGAGAAGTATATACCTCACAGGAGAGGTCCCAGGACTGAGCCCTGGGGGACGCCCCTTGTAACCGGTTTAGAGTCGGACCTAGAGCCTGCAACTCTCACCATGTGGGTTCTATCTGTGAGTCAATTGGCAACCCATCTCGTGACATAGGGAGTTATGTTCAGGCTGGTGAACTTGTCTATAACACCAGAACGGGGAATGGTGTTGAAAGCCTTTGCGAGGTCTAGGTAGGCTGTGTGAACCTCCTTTCTCTCATCTAAAGCCTTGGTAACTGTTTCAAAGAAGTCCACCAGCTTTAGGAGGCATGATCTGCTCTTAACCAAGCCAAATTGGGTAGGGTCCAATGTTTGGAGGTTCTCAGGGTCTCTGTTAATGAGTTCCATGATGATGCGCTCCATAGCCTCGCAGACCAGGCTAGTCAGGCGTATAGGGCTATAGTTCCAGGGGTCCGTTGTGGCTCCACCTTTGTGGAGCAGGATAACCGTTGCTGTGCACCGCTCTATGGGTACGTAGCCTGTAGAGGTGCTGAGTTGAACAGTGTGTTTAGGTGAGGGGTTAGTTCATTTTGGAGCTCGTGTAAGACCCAGCCTAGGACACCGTCCGCCATTGAAGCTGTGTTTTTGGCTTTGGATAGGGCTGTTTTAACCTGTGTGTCAGTGATTGCTGGGGCTGTACATTCTTCTGGTATGGTTATGGGCCCTTTGGGGGGTGAGATGGTTTGAAGTTTGCACTAAACCCGTCTGCCAGAATGTTGGCAATATCAGTCGGTTCAGTGTATTTTGCGCCATTCTGCACTAACTCTGAGCAGATCTGAGAGTTTCCACTTAGGTTCTTGACATAACTAAAGAACGCTTTGTGGTTATCTTTGAAGTCCTTGGCAATATTTCTTTTGAAGCTAGCCTTGGATGATTTTGAGGGATCGTAGTTTCTTGCTGATACTGATCAGGTATGTCTTTCCTTCTTGGGATTTTACTCTTTTGTACTAGTTTCCTCCTTTTGTTGCATAACTTATTTATGGCAGTGGGTCCACCAGACTGGTTTCCTTTTCTTGGAGGAGTGAGTCTTGGTTTTGCTTGGGATAGCACGATCCATGCATTCTTGCAGGTGCTCATAGAGTGCCTTTGTAAGGGATTCAGCAGCTTGGACAGAGTTGCCCTTTAACATGGGGGCTGTGAACCTTTCCACTTCACGTCTTAAGTAACGTGAAGTTTGCTTTTGAAAAGTTTTTCACAGTGGTTTCCTTGATTGGGGGTGGGGGCGGAATGTGGATATCCAGAATGATTAGTCTATGGTCTGATCTAACCAGCGAGGGGTTGACCTTTGGTGTAAAACACTGGTCGCCCATGTTGGTGATGACCAGGTCCAATATGTTGTCACCTCTGGTGGGGGTGTTGACCAGTTGATCCAGGGTGTTCGAGTTTATAAATTCTAGGAAACATTGGGAAAGGGAGTTAGTACTTGAGTAGTTCTCCCAGTTAATGTTTGGGTAATTGAAATCACCCAATTTTAGGGCATTTGGTAGGACCTTCATATTTTCCAGTGTCTTCAGAAATGCGGAATGGGGGTCCTGGGCCATGGTGGGTGATCTGTAGCAAGCTACAATTTGAATTGCAGTTTGGCCCATTGTTAGTTGCACATGGATCATTTCTGAGGCATTGTGCTGTGCCACTAACCTGGAGGTGTGGGTATCCTTGATGAATATGGATACACCCCCACCTTTTGTGTTTCAGTCTGGGTTCTGCGGCCGAAAGTATGGTATGAGTTATAGCATGGTAGTGCTGGGGGTGCTCTCTGGAGCCTTAAACCAGGTTTCTGTTACTGCACGGATATCTATGTTCTCCATACTGAGGAGTGCCTCGAGTGCATGCATTTTGAGGTTTAGACTTTTGGCGTTGAGTAGCATTACCCTCAGTTTTTGGTTACTTGTGCTATTTACAGTGGTGGGTTTGTCTTTTGAGCTTTGCCTAAAAAAGGCATTGGGGGGGGTGGCAAAAGCCTTTGCCAATATTTGAAAGCTTAAGGGTGACAGGTGCAAGCCATCTCTTGTGAAGCAACGTAGCTTGTCGAGCATGTCATCCCAGGTGGACAGATACTGGATCCCCTTTGAATTACACCAGAAAGTTAGCCAGTTGTTGAAATTGATCATTTTTTCTTTATACTGTGGCATCATTCTTGGTGAGAGCAGGATGCCACTCAGGGTCAGGGTCATACCAGCCTGGGCTACGTGATCAGAGAGCTCTTCCATGTCTCTTTTCATGTAGTTCAGGGAGGTGCGTCTCAGGTCATTCATACAACATGGACAATGACAGAGTCGTATTTGTACTTGTTCTGGAGCAACCGGAGTGCTTGTGTTAAGTGGCAGAGCCTGGCGCCAGTCAGGCAGCTAACTGTAACCTTCTCCTTGTCCAGCCTAGTTAGTGGGACATCAGTGTGCCTGACTATAGAGTCGCCTGTTACTAGTGTGTTGGGTATGTTATTTTGCCTTAAGGGCTGTGATTGCGTGGCAAACTGATTATGTGAAGTATATGTTTCATGGTTTGTGATGGGGTGTGGAGGTTGCTTGGATGTCTGCTTTGGAGGTCTCTGTTGCTTTTACAGATTTCTATTTAGAGCCTCCGTGTATGTTTTCATGTATTTCTGTGTTATTTGCCGGTGTTGGTGGTGTGTTGCAAGTATTTTCCTTCTCTTGACTGTCAGTTCCAGTCTTTGGTTGAGAGAGCTTTGCCTCCAGTTTGGCTGTATAATTGCATCTGTCACATATATTAATGTTTGGTGGTAGGAGGAGAGGGTTGTCTGTGTACATGAGGCAGTTGTAACATTGCCTCAAAATGCCCAGATTCACCAGTTGGACTGGAGAGTACACCTGAAACTGCCCTTTGGACATGCCTGAATAGGTAATTGCTGTTTGTCTGGTAGGGACAAATAGAGACCCTTGTCCTTCTGGGCAGTATAGGAGGTCTAGTGCTAGGGCTAATTAGTGCTTGCTATGAGTTTTGAGAAAGTGCTGCGCTGTGAAATAAATGGTTTGAGTGCTTAAGTTGAAAGTTTGTGTAGTTCCAAGGGAAAAATTGAAGAGTAGACTTCACGGAGCCGGGAGTAGTTTAACCCTAGCTAACCAGCGCTGCCCAATGCACAAAACCGCACAAATGTGGTTTTTATAGCAGGGAAATGAAAGAGAGAGAAATTAGCCCAAAATAGCCAATAAACTACTAACTTCTGGGCTACAGCAAACAAGGCGCAGAAAATTCAGAAAGAAACAGATCAAATAAGCAGGCACAATAAGCTTTTAACCAGAAATTCCCAGCTCAGAAGGGCAGAATCTAGCCTCTCCTCCTACAAGAGTGCAGACCACAAACCTTTGTAATGTAAAATAACTGGCCTGAAGCCCAAGTGCTTAAACCAGAACTAATGCGCTTTTAGAATAACAGACACTGAGCCTTCAGTCAGCAATTCCCAACTTAGAAGGATGTAAGATACCTGTCATGCCCTAACAGTGCAGTCCACAAACCTTCTTAATGTAAAACAACTGGTATGAAACCCAAGTGCTTAAACCAAAAGGCTTAGAATAACCGTTACAATTTAATCGGGCTACTACCAAGCAGCAATAACTGCAGCAGAATAATACAATTGAGAACTTTTAAGAAGAAGCACAAGCAAAATAAGGTAATAAAGTGGGAAGAAACACAATTACAGTAAAAGCAGATGAATAAGTGCAATTTTTTATAACCATAGAAAACAAGCAAACTGATTTAAACAAATTACCCAATTAACCAGTAAAACAACTCAAAACTGAGCCCTGTTCCAGCAGTCTTCAATCTGACAAGTTTTAACTGCACACTCCTGCCACTAGGGTGCAGGGGAACCTTCTGCAAAAAAAGATTGCCTGGATTAGTGCTCAAGTTATACAAACAAAGCTAGATTCAGCAGGCCTGAATCTAGTCTATGCTACAGCAGACAAGGGACACCAATATCAGAAAAACAGTTCAAATAAGGAGGCACAGTAAGCCTTTAACCAGAAATTCCCAGCTCATAAGGGCAGAATCTAGCCTCTCCTCCCCCAAGAGTGCTGACCACAAACCTTCTTAATGTAAAAATAACTGGCCTGGAGTCCAAGTGCTTAAACGACAACTAATACACTTTTAGAATAACAGACCCTGAACCTTCAATCAGCAATTCCCAATTTAGAAGGATGCAAGTTACCTGTCCTGCCACAACAGTCCAGACCACAAACCTTAATGTAAAACAACTGGTCTAAAGCCCAAGGGCTTTAACCAAAAGACTTGAATAACAGTTACAATTTAATCAGGTTACTACCAAGCAGTAATGAATGCAGCAAAATAAACACAATTGAGTACTTTTAGGAACAGGCAAAAGCAAAATAAGGTAATAAAGTAGGAAGAAACACAAATACAGTAAAAGCAGATAGTGCATTTTTTTTCTATATAACAGTAGAAAACAACAAACTGATTTAAATAAATTACCCAATTAACCAGTAAAAAAAAAACAGAACTGAGCCCTGTTCCAGCAGTCTTCAATCAGGCAAGCTCAGGGCCTAAGTGGGTATGCCTACTCAAATGTTCTGTCTGTATTAGGCAGGGTGAGCTAATGAGACTAGACTAGGATAGAGCTGGGATAGGGCTGAAAAGATGGGAATGGTAAGAGTGTCTGAAATCAATATATGATCTCCCTGTACTCTGAGTGAGCAAATGAGATGGGCCCAGGAGAAGTGTTTCAAACACAAATTTACAGGAGGGGTGGCAATTCCAAAGTCACCAGTATTACACAACAAGAGCAGGGTGAGTGGGGAAAACTAACTGCAGACAGAGAGATAGCTCACAATTTTCATTGAACAAATAAATAAGCAGATAAATGCAGTACTATTTTTACCACAATATTCAATGAAACAATTAACAGAAAAAATAAAATGCAGTACTATCTTATAACACTGCAAGTTTTTACTTATTTTAGCTTGTAATAAAGTTGATGTAGGTATGTAAAAGCTAACCAAACAGCTAAAGTATGCAACTGTTAGCAGGGAGTGAATAAGCGATAGCAGCTTCCCTAGCAGCCATAATACTTTAATGCATTTAATAGGACAGTGTATAATTTAGTTTTATTTAATGATAGCCAGTGTACTTTTTCTTAGGGTGAAAGGTTAGTTTTTTGAACATATGTAAGCTGTTTGCTTTACATTTGGGAGGGAAATAGGGATAAGACAAGGACAAACCTCAATTATTGTGGGAGCATAGGCTGTAATATGCACTTTACCATGAGTAACCTTATGGTTTTAGGTTAGGTAGTGCTTGGGGATGCATCTGTTGATTTGGGACAATTTTTCCAATCTAGAGAGTTGAGCTTCACTTTTTGAAGATGTATATAATTTTGTTCTAAATTTATAGGTTATGGGGGTGTTTTGAAAATGTGTTTAATTTTTTTATTTGAGGATTTTCATTAAAACAAAGTTTTAAAAAATGTGACATAGGTTCAAATGGAGATGACAATGACAAGTAGTTGTATAAAAGATCAGTCTGCCAAACATTTGTGTGTTCATATAGCACAGAAGTCGGAAATACACATTCAAAAAAACTGTTCTGTCTTATAAATGGGAACAGTAACTTCTTATCATAATGGCAAAGCTATCCTTATTAAAAAAGAAAGAGTATTTAATTATAGCAATGCTGCAGGAGAGACACCTGGAAACCAATGAGCATGTGATTTTGATAAAATTATTTCCTGATGGATATTCGGCAGAATGTTTGGGACAAGGGAAAAGGAGTGTAATTATACTATTTGCTAGAGGAGCTCCAATAGTGATAAAGGAAAAAAAGATAATGGTAGATTTGTGCTAGTAAGGGAGGAGCAGTATACTGGTATGTATTTATATTCCACCATAAACTGCTGTTATGGAGCTTAAGAAAATGTTAGGAGAAACAATAACCTTTCAGCAAGAATTTTATTTATAGGTAGGGAATGGAATTTAATTTGCAAAAGTGAAGATGTATTTGTGGGACCTAGAAGGGAAAATGCAACAAAAGAGGATAGATTTCTGAACATACATATGAAAATAATTTAGTAGGAACTCTGAATTTGCATATTATTCCTCAGTGTATAATAACTGAGCTAGCCTAAATAAAAATTATATTTCACAGGAACATGTGCATTTAATTAAAAGCTTAGAGATGCATCCAATAGCCAGTACAAAAATGCAGGGCGATGAAGTAAAAGTGAAACATTGACGCTTTCCTGCCTAAGAGAGAGGAATTTAAGGATTTATAAGGGAAAATAGAAATTCCTTCAAAAGTTATAGCTAGTGAGTGGGGTAAAATGAAAATGGAGATTAAAAATAGGGTTGAAATAGAATACTAAGAGATGTGGTTAAGAAATGCAGTAAACTCTGTTAACCGGAATTCAAGCAACTGGCACTCTTAAAGGAGAACTGTACCCACAGACTCAAAAAAAAAAAAAAAAAAAAAAAAAAAGTTTATTTCTTCATGGTTTGGTGTTTCCTACGTTTTAGCACCACTGTGGGACTATTTACAAGTTTTTAAATATTTTTATACATTATTTCCGAGTTTTTCTGGCATCTTTAAGTAATTCTTGATTGTTTAGTCTGCCTCTAGGTATCCCATAATTCAGTCCTTGTCTGTATAAAAAAAAAATCATGCAGGCCTCTTTCTTCCTAAAGCTCCTGTCACTGCACTGACTTTACATACATACATACATACACTGCTGTCTTTCAGTCAATTAGTTTTAAGTAGCATTTCATGCCATTCAAAGACTACTTAAACGCAAACAGTGCAAATGCCACAGAAAAGACTTTCAAAATGCTTTTTACTTCTGCTTCTTTTTAGAATGGCTAAACTGCAGTCTTTTGTGAAGCCTGAATTTGTACTTCTTTGACTCATCTCCCATCCCCCTTCACACCTAACTTCCCTAGCTGACAAAGTGCTAAGGGTAATTTGAGTTGTTACCTACTGTGATTTACAGCTCACAGCAGGAGACTTGACCCGTGCACTGTTTCCTTGCTCTAGCCTTTACTTTTTGTATGGGTAGGGGAAAGACTAGGGAACTGTGACATCATAGCATGGGTGGGTTTTTAGGATGGTAGTGGTGATGTCAGTTTGGGGAGGGAAATGGCCAGAAAATTACCTGTATCCAGTGGCCTTGATAACATCAGTGAATTAGAGACTTTTCCAGGATGGGACAATAATTTTTGAAAGTGAAACAAACACAAGGTACTGATGTTCTTTGTGTTGCAGTCATCACCTGTGGGTTATCCCTGCTGTGGTAGCCCTCGGCCGGCCCGAATACCAGAGTCAATGTTTTTGAGTTGGCTGCTGTCGCTTGCTATCTGACATCTGAGCGTCCGTGCTATAAAGGAAGGCAGCCAATGCCATTACATCTGTCTTTCTTGCCATGGAGCCCATAGCAGAAGCAGTTCACAAGTGTGCTGGTCATTTGCTACCAGAGTCTGAGTTACAGCTGAAAGCATCTAAAGCTAAGTACCCCATTGGGGATCCTTTTTTCTTGCACTAACCAATGTCCGAAAAAGTTAATTGTCTCGCTTGTGGAAAGCAAATACCACACCGAGATTTCCATTCATACTGCATCACTTGTTTAGGCCCAGACCATGACATCCCCCGTTGCCAGTTCTGTGCCCTCTTTAATGCTAGAACAATTAATTGTAGAGCTCTTATTATAGCCGAAATGGTGTCTTGTCAGCAAACAATCAGTAGACATTCCAAAAAAACGTAAGGATAAAGATAGAGACAGACCACACAAGGCTAAGCCTTCTGACGAGACTACCACTAAGCAGGTTGTCAGTTCTCTGGAATTCAGTGAGGTGCCTTTGCAGCCCCAAATGCCCGATTCATTATCTTCACAGGCCTTTACTGAGACCCTTTTGGAGTCCGGTATGCCTTAGAAATCATCTTAGTCTTCTGAGCCTTTGGTTGTCTCTGCCTCAGTTGGTGCCTGCGTCATGGCTCCAGACCTGGCTTTAGAGGAGGTCTTTCACAGTACCAAATATAGACAAAAACTGACATCATCTACTCATACTACCATTTCTCTCAGACCAATGTATACTGTTAGGCCTAGAGGCAAGGCCACTCCTAGGAAAACTACCTCTGGCCGCCATTTAACTCCTGCTCCACCATCCGAAGCTCAAATGCTTAAAATGGTGGAGGATCTTATCACCCTTATCAGGGGTAAGCTAGGCCACAACTTCTAAAAGGAAAAGAGACCTTTCTCCTGAAATACTGACACAAAAGGATTCTGAGGAGTCTGATATTTCAGTTTTTGAAGAGGAACAACTACCTCTGACTGCTTATGAGGATTCAGATGCAGAGGAATCCATTAATTCTGCCTCCCCACCAGAATATCCTTCTTTTGAGGAAGCCCTTCACACCTTCAGGGAGCATTTCCACTGGGAATCCCAGGACTTCCCTCAGTCTAAGAAAAGACTGAGGGAGTTTCTAGAGCTGCCCCTGCACAGACCCTTGGCCATCCCTCCTATCTTAGAGGTGGTTGATGTCTTTCATGAATCCAGCTTAATTCCTAATGCCCTCCCACCTGCTCCCAGAAAACCTGACTGGTATTGCATAGTACCGGATTCTCACAAATACCTGTACAAAAATCCTGCTGCAGACCTGGAGGTCATTACACAGGGGAGCTAAGGAGCTAAGGCTGCAAATAATCCTATTCCTTCTGACAAGGATTCCAGAGCGCTGGACAAATGGGGTAAAAAAGTATACACCTCTGCAACTTTATCTATCCGAGCACTCCACTGTCAGTTCCACATGTTAAAATTTCAACAACATGCTTTGGAACTATTAAAACAAAAGATTTCTACCTTTCCTGACTGTGCCCATTCAAAAGATTTAACAGATTTACTGCACTCTACTTGTCAAGTGGCTAAACACTCTTTACACTGTGGATATGACGCCCTAGAAGCCGCAAGCAGGACAGCAGTGTCAGGATCTGTCATAAGGAGACAAGCATGGTTGAAGGAACAACTTCTCCCTGATCACGTGTAATCTAAATTTAATACACCTTTGAATAAGGACCGCCTGTTTGGAGTAAAAGCAGAAGAAGTGCTTAAAAAGATGGAAGACAAAGCAAAATCTTTGCAGACAGTGAAAGATTTCCTTCAGGTACAACCTCCCTAGGTTCAGCAGGAATTTTCCCTCAAAACACTGGTCCTTTCCTGTACCAAGCAGATGGGCAAGGTAAGCCCCGCAGGGACAGAACACCCAGGCTACTGTCCCAGCGTCAGCAGTGAACCAAACAGTGGACAATTCCACTCCAAAGGCAGGGAGTTCTAAACCATCCCTCTAGGGTAAAAATCCCTCAACGACTCCCTCACCCTTCTGCACTCCTTTCACTCTCCAACTACTAGGAGGAAGGCTGTTCCTCTGCTTAAAAAAAATTGGCCTTCTGCAACCAAGAACTATTTGGTATTAAAGATAATTTTTCGGATACAAATTCTCCTTCTACTAACTCCCAATTCCAAGAGGGTACCCTTACCACAATATCACTGGGCAGAGGCAGTAAAACATGTACAAGGTCACTTATCTCTAGGGACAGTAGAACCGGTCCCCTCAGATCAATCCGGCAAATTCTCTTATTCCACACTATTCCTTGCTCCTAGAATAGAGGCAGTTGGCGCCCCTCCCTGGATCTACCCATTCTGAACACCTTCGTGGTGGTCACCAAATTCAAAATGCTAACTTTGTCGCAGCTGCTGCCTAGGCAAAATGCATGGTTAGTTACCCTACCTCTGCAAGAGGCCTTGGCCCCGGCCATAGCCTTTGGCGGACAGCAAACATACAAATTTACCCTAATCTGGATGACTGCTTCAAAGAATAGTTCAAGGACCCCCCCTCTTTGTCAAAGCCCTCCTAACCCCCTTGGGGTACACCATCATTTAGAAGAAATCTGGGCAAAACACCCTTCAGGAAGATCATTTTCTTGGGAGCGCTGCTGTACATAGCAGCCACAATGGCCTTCCTATCCCCAAAAAAGCAGAGGTTCTTGCAGCTCTATTTCACCCAGCTGGCTTCCAGAAGTCTCCTCATGGCGACAAAGTCCCTGTAAGCCTTGAGGTACATGGCATCTTGCATCCTTCTAATTCCTCTGGCTAGGCCTCACATTAGAAAACTTCAGTGGTACCTAAAGAACCTTTGTGGTACCTAAAGAACCTTTGGAGTCAGCACTCCACCTCCAGAGACCTCTCAACCTCTTATCCCATGTATAGGGCCCAAGTTTCTCTGATGGGCAGGGTTCCCTGCCCAGAACAAGGGTCTTTCCTTCAACCTCTGCCCAACCAGGCAGACCATTACCATCGACGCCTCAGACATACTTGGGGTGCTCACCTGGAATGCAGGTGCACCCAAGGTCTTTGGGATGCCCAGCACCTTCCCTTACTGATCTACCAGAAGGAAATGATTGCAGTACAAAAGGCTCTGACATCCTTCAAACCCCATCTCAAACCAGGGGTTCTCCTTATCAAAACAGATAACACCACAGTAATGTGGTACATCAACTAACAGGGAGGGACCCTATTTTACCATCTGTGCAGGCTAGCCATGAACCTCTGGCTGTCAGCTTTTTCCATGGAACTGTTCCTGATAGTCCAATACCCACCAGGGATCAACCACACCCTGGCAGAACAGTTAAGCAGAAACGTCCTGGACCCCCACGAATGGCAGCTATACAGAAATATCTTTTTACAGATCACCCGGGAGTGAGCTGCATCTCTTTGCTTCGCATCCCATCCAGCAGCGGAAAAGATTCTGTACCAGGGAGTATCACCACCTAGCATGCAAGGTGGATACCTTGACCTCCCCTTGAACCACTCTCTTTCTGTACTCATTCCCTCCTCTACATCTTATCCTCAAGGTACCGGTCAAATTAAGGGTGGAAAGGCAAAGGCCATCCTTATTGCTCCAGATTGGCCCAGACAACATTGGTACCCCTTACTGAGCAGCCTGTCCTTACAGGATCCCAGCAGGCTTCCCCTGATCGTAGACCTCTTAACTCGGGTGGGGGGATGATGCTACACCCAGACTTACTGACTCTCAAACTATCCGCATGGCAAATGCTCAAAAGGCAGACAACGGGCCCCTGTTAAGCAAAACGGGTCCTAGACGTTATCACAGAGGCCAGATGGCCCAGCACCAGAAAATTTTACGCAGGAAAATGGAAAAGATTCTGCTCCTGGAGCCAGTCCAGAGGGGGCAATACCTCACTACCTTCCATCCCTCTTATCCTGGACTACTTGGCGGAGCTATTTAATAGTGGCCTCTCCTTCTCCTCTATTTAAATCCATGCCTCAGCCATTTCAGCTCATTCTGATACAGAACAGGCACTGTTCTCCCATCCTTTGATTAAACAATTTCTCAGAGGGGCTTCCAATATCAGACCTCCGAGAAGGCCACCCACTCCAGCCTGGGATCTTTAGTTATGTTTTGGAGAAACTAACTTTACCACCCTTCGAACCTACTGCTTCAGCAGAGCTAAGATACCTTTTCTGGAAGACTGCTTTTCTCCTAGCTATCACCAGAAGAGTTTCACATATTCAGGCATTGATGGCCATTGAGCTCTTCATCTTCTTCCATGCAGACAGGGTCTCCCTGAGGACTAATCCCTCCCTTATGCCCAGGGTGGTATCTAATGTAACTCTCTATTAGGCCATACATCTACCCTCAAAACAAGGGGGAAAGAAGTCTGCACGCCTAGATGTGCACAGGCAGCTCCGATATTATCTGGACCATACCAAATCCTTCAGGAAAACAGACCAACTCCTTGTCAGCTTTGCCCCAGGGACAGCTGGGAAGCTCATTTCCTAACAAACCTTTTCCAAACGGATCTCGCACTGTACCCATTTCTGCTACACATTGCATGGGAAACCCCCCACCCCCAAAGTCCATTTGAACCCATTCCACTAGGGCAGCCTACACTTCCACAGCATTCCTCAGAGGAGGAGTTTCTACCAGGGACATCCTGGAAGCTGCCACCTGGACTTCTGTCCATACGTTACCAAGCTTCACCACCTACCTCTATTCTCTAAGGCTAGGGCAGCGTTTGCCTCTCCAGGGCATGCTGACCCATTATTAGGTCTCTTACTAATCCTACCACCCCTCTCCTCAGGTGATGCCTGCAACAGTGAAACACGGACTTAGTACAGTTTTGTACACTTACCATAAATGTAGATGTTTGAGTGTGTTCACTGTTGCAGTCCTGGATCCCACCCTCCTTCCCCTTACATTTTCTTTCTTTAGGGAGGCATAAGTTTCTAACTGTGTCTTTTAGATACCAGGACCACTTTACCTTATTTACTTGGGCCTCTGACTGGTTAGAGCAAGAAAAACTGATGTAATAGCGTTGGCTGCCTTCCTTTATAGCACTTAACGACCTGATGTCAGAGAGCAAGCAACAGCAGCCGACGCAGAAAAACATTGACCCTGGTATTCGGGCCGGCCGAGGGCTACCACAGCAGGGATAACCCACAGGTGATGACTGCAGCAGTGAATACACTTGAACATCTACACATTTATGGAACTGTACATAACTGTACTTTCTAGTGGAGAGAAACAGTCAATTTAAAATATTGTAAATGCTGTATTGTTTAGTCCTAGGAGGGACAGTTGATGGGGAGAAAAAAGAGAAGGTGAGCATTTAATAACAGATTCCCATTGTTCTTTAAGCAACCAGCAAAAAAATATCGAAACACAGTACAATTTTCATGTGTTGCACTTTCTGTTTTCTCCCTGCAGAAATGTACTGTACTTTTATAGTTTGAGTTTTAAAAAGGAAGATAGTAATAAATTCCCTCTCTCCCCAGCCTGAGAACAAGTCAAATCAAACAAATAGTGTGCAATACTAGTCGGGCCTATTTTTAATAGTAACTCTCAAGCAACCAGAAACTGCAGTTACCCGGCATCTACCAATCCCCATGGCTGCCGGTTAACTGAGATTTTACTTCATGAATTATTTAGAGGGTCTGGCAAAGGATAAAGTAATGCAGAGGGTCTGGCAAAGGATAAAGTAATGCAGAATGAGGGGTATCTTGCATATCAAGAAAAAGTGCAACTGCAGAGTGCTAAAGAGAAAAGGGAATATCTGCATAATATGCACGAGTTTAGAAATATTGCTGTTGAGCAGCTATTTTTGATAATTCCAGAGCACAAAAACTTTTGAACAACAAATTTGGCAACAAAAAGTAAAAGGGATTTTTTACCATACTTAGGGAGCCCATAACAAGAAAAATAATCAGTGATCCTGTAAAAGTATTAGAGATTTCAGAAATTATATGAAAATTTCTGTAAAGCAGGGAATTTGACAGTCAAGAAAGAGCATGGTGGAAATATTTATGCAAGACTTAATTATGCCAAGATTGGAGGTAGATGAGGCTCCTCTATTAACAGCTAAGACAGGAGATGCGATAAAAGCAGTGATGTATAATGAATCTGCAGGAAAGTTTCCATGAATAGATGGTATTCCTATGGACGTTAGGAGAGAAAAAAAAGTGATCAAGATCTGTAAGGTTTTGTTGAACAGTATTTTAAAAGGAGGGGAAGCACCAACATCTTGGAAGAAAGCTGTGGTTACTGTAGTATCTAAAGATGGTAAAGAGACATGAGATCCAGCTTCATATAGACCCATTTCAATTTTAAACCATGATTATGAATTGTTTGTGTATACTAGCTAAAATGGTGGCAAAGATTTTGCCAAAATGGATTCACAAAGGTCAGTGTGGTTTTGTGGAGGGGAGACTAACTTTTGACGACATTAACAATGAGATGAGGAATGATGATCCCATCCTGGTGAAGAATGTAAGAAAATACCACCATCATCCTCCGCGTTCTTTTGTGTCTTGATGCAGTGAAAATATGAGAGAGTATGCTGGGATTTTATGAGTAGGACAGTGGAAACATTAGCATTCCCTGATACAATAATAAACTTAATTAGGAGGATATATGAAGGATCTGAGGCAAGAATTAAAGTGGTAGGGTTCCTCTCTGATAAGTTGTTTGAGAGAGGAACTGGTCAGGGCCTCCTGAATGTCTAATAGTTAGCTTTGCATTCTGCTCATCACCACTTAGTCCTTTAGGATCAGTGTCTCCCTCTTAGCTTCATTTACAAAGGAAAATAGATGAGTATTTGGTGCCAGTTAATTGGATACTGACATGGGAATATGTACTGTGGTTTTATGCTGCACTTTGGTGGTCAGAGGTTTGATAACGCAGTAAGGAAAGGAGAAGTATGCTACAAAACCCAAGGAGTAGGACTAGTTATGCTGTAGAGATGGAGAGAACGAGAGGGTGAGAGAGGAATCGCTAAAAATCAAGTAATGGAAAAAAAAAAAATTCCTGTAGGTGTAGATGTTCAACATTAGATTACTGTTGCGGTAGCCTAAGCCACATGGAGTCTACGCTTTGACAGCATTTCAGAGATGAAAGGTACCCCTCATATGCTCTGACTGGAGCTCAAATGGAGTTTCAAATGGAAAGGAAATCAGTCTGGGGAAAAGCTCAGAGCTTTCTTGCTGTCAAAGTGCATTCCTTCAGCAGGTCATGTAGAACTTTGTTGTCTAGTGACCTTCAAGGCCTGGCAGATAAATCCCTGTTGGAAAACATTTTACTAAATTTTTTTGAGTTCCTTAAAAATGTGATAATAGGGGATGTTGATCGGGTGTGTGTGTGTGTGGGGGGGATCAAAATTTTAGCCCTCTTAAAAAAAAAAAAAAAAAAAAAAAAAAAATATCAAATAAAATTTGTTGTTCTGCCGCAGCTTCATTTTTTTTTCAATAAACAGTTTAAAATGCTATGGGAAGGTGGCTCCAAAAAGAGAGGGAATGAGTCAGAATCCAGGACAGCCCAAAATGTCAAACTTACTATTGGCCGTTTCAGATTTTCCTTCCCTCTCACCCTGGAAGCCTGTCCCGGAGTCTTTTTCTTCCCTTGTTGCACCAGTTTCTTGCACAGTCCAGTTCTAAAAATCATTCAGCAAGGGTATTACTTGGCAGAGGGTTTCCCGCCCTCCTTTCCAATGGATTCTTCCTTCCCTGGTAAACCAAATGACCCTGTCTATTGTGGATCACATGTTCTCTCGGGGAATCATAGAACCAGTGACTACAGACCAGAGGAACAAGATTTTATTGAAGGATTTTTTTCTGCTGCCAGACAGAGACTTTGCGACCTGTGCTATACCTCTACTTTATCAAACTAAAGGCTCCAAAGTTCATAATTTTGTCCCTTCAGAACCTGCGACTTCGGATTCTTTTGCTAGTTTTATTGATAAAGTTAGATTTAAAAGATGGCAAGCACTTCTGAATGTGAATGGCCCACATTATCTGTTTTACCCTTTGGACTATCTACTACTACTGCTGCAAGGGTGTTTACTAAGTTTTTAGCTCCAGTAACTGCTTATTGCAGACTCAAAGGCATTTACATTTTTCCAAATGTACACAATTACCTTATATTTGCAGACTCTTCATTTGTCAAAAGTCTTTGGAAGGTGTTCAGAATTTTCTCTTCAGTCCTGGATTTCAAGTCAACTTGTAGAAATTTTCTCTCATCCCATCTCACAGAACGGTTTCTTTGGGATGTCTGTAAGATTCTGGTGTGGGAAGAATGTCTCTTCCTCTAAACAAAGTAGAAATGCTGCAAACGTTTTTCCCTAGCTTTTCCACACAAAGCAGGGTCTTTCTTTGCTTTATACATTTTTGAGTAGTAGTTCACGAGTTCCACTTTGTCTATTAAATAAAAGATATAAACTTCACCCTCATGGCTGAAAACGCACATTCTTATTGCCAGATGGCATCTACAGGTGATTAAGGATTCTTAGATGCTTAGCTTCTGTGACTCTTACGATTCCCCTGGCTAGCCTTCATATGAGAAAATTCAGTGGTAACTCAAACTTTACTCTTCATCTTCACCCTTTATTTTTTCAGATCCCTACCTTTGTTT
The DNA here is from genome assembly GCF_019279795.1 of Protopterus annectens. Classification (NCBI taxonomy): domain Eukaryota; kingdom Metazoa; phylum Chordata; order Ceratodontiformes; family Protopteridae; genus Protopterus; species Protopterus annectens. The sequence continues at coordinate 378,751,599 of NC_056742.1, forward strand.
TTTTAAAGATGGGGGTTTTGTGGTAGGTAAACCAGCTCTCTCAGAATCCAGATCTTCCATTCTCTCTTCCACCTTCACTTCTCTCTGTCACAGTCGATGCTTCAGACCTGGCTTGGACAGTGGTTTCAAAAGAGGTGAAAGTGTAACATCTGTGGAACATACAGTAGACAGTAGCACATGTCAAAGAGATGTTGGCAGTTGTAAATGCCTTAAAAACTGGAAGTCATCTGTCATCTCCGGAACTTTGTGAGTTTTCACAGGTAACACCACAGTGATGTACGTAAACTGGGGGATTACCAGATCTTGCCTCCTTTGCAGACATGCTGTGATAGCCTGGGAGGTTGCGACTAGGATCATTTTCACTCTCCAGGCTCCATACATTCCATTAATGCACCACATACTACCCCACGGACTGGATTTGACCACACAGGAGAATGGGGAGTTAGATATACCCCAGCCTGAAAACTCTTCATTTGAATGTCCTGAAATCTCAGCATTATGAGGCCACCTTCAGCAGATTGTGCAGTTAAGACTGGTAGGCGACATTTTTTTTTTTTTTTTTTTTTTTGAGACTATAATATTTTTAGTACAGAATCATGTAAAACGTGAAAATTAAGTTTGGAGTAATTGATTTTGCTGAGTGAGAGTAGAGCCACCTTCTGTGACACAAAAATAACTTTTGACCTGTATCTGAGAAATGTTGCAGCTTACATTTATGAGACTCTAGCAAGAAATGGCTATGGGAAGTCTGTTGTGGTATGAGTTTTGTTACTGATTGTATTGTCAGTGAAAGTGGTTCAACTATCGTCCTTTAGTTCTAGAGAACCAGACAGGAAGGCAGGGAGGTAGGGAGAAGGAGGTGTAACAGCCAGTGGCCTGTTCTGTATTTTCTAGATAAGTAAGTAGCTAGCTTTTGGAGCATAACTGCGCCTTGGTAGAGGCCAGGAACCCCTATTGCTGCACTTCTTAATTTACTTTTGCTAGTACTTAGTGGCACATTTGGCTGTAGGTACAGGAATGTGCAAGTATGTGTGTGTGGCCATCTAGTAGTGTGTTTTAGGTACATTGTGCGATTCATGTGTATCCATGAGTATTCCTGAAGTACCCAATACCTGTAATGATAATGCATGCAGTGTTTCCTGTGATCTCAACCATCAGGCAGTTTTCTGCCACAACGTTAAATTATTTAGACTCGTCCACATGGCTTTACTGTGTCTTAATTACAGTAACTGTTGGTGGTTACTGTACAGAAAAGAACCCAAGCTGTGTAGTGCTAGAAGTGATTTGAGGACGTTTGGAGCCAGTCTGTTTTGAATAGGCTTACTTTACCTACAGTATGCAAAGTTAAAAGGGGAGAAGGCAGAGTCTGCTGAGAACAGTACCTGCACTGAAAACTTGCAACAAGAGGAAACAAAGGAACAGACAGAAAATTTGAGGAGTAATACTCTATTAGGTCATCAGGAGAAATTTTGTATCAGCCGAAAACAATAGTTTATTTACCTTCAGTCACGCTAATTTTATAAGCTAAAGTGTTAGAAAATAAATGAGCTGTGAAAGGAAATGGCAAAATACCACTTTAATATGTCAAAGAAAGATTGAGAAACTTCTCTGATGACACTACCCAGTATCCACTTTACAGACTACATGGCAATACAGTGGGCTTTCAGGAAAAAATTAATCTTAAGATACATCATTGTACTTTGGAAGAAACTTTAAATGTTTTTATTATGGAGGCAAGTGTACTAAATCCACCAACATCCTTGCTCTTTTTGTGGAAGTTTTGTGAAAAATTGGATGCAGTGGCTGAAAGGGTTAGTCTGTTTTGTGTTGCATCTTTCTTGTGTGGAGAGAAAAAATCAAAAGAGCAAGTAGTCCCTTTTCTTTACCTTGCTGGAAACATTGCAGTAAGGCCTTAAAGAACAGCAAACTGATTTAATAGTCCTAAAATACATATTCAAGCAATACTGCGACATGAAGGTCTAACCTGATCAACATTTTATTTTTAGCAGAATCTGGCACAAAGAACCATTGATGCAAATGCGAACAAGTTGGTACATATAACTAAATATCAGTATGGCAAGTTCAATGATTCTTTATTTAGAGAATTGTCATAAAACATGCAAAATTGAGAAACCCTTTTTACTTTGTCAAGCAAACAGATTAACAAGTAGACAAATGAGAGCTTGCAGAGGAAGTAGTTGAGTGAAAGATGAATCTGGGCAAAGACGACTAAAAGTTTGTTGGTACTTTAATGCAAGATATTGCAGAAGACACATATTGCATTAAGAATGTGAAACAGGAAGTTGGGTCAGGATTGTACAACTGAAAATAGGACCATCAGTTGAACAGATGCTGTTTTGTTCCAGGTGTGTTTCCAGGCATGAGGGTAATGTTTGTCCTGGATTTAATAGAAAATGTGGAAATTCTTAACAATTTCTCAACTGAGTAAAGCAAAAAAATAAAAGATAATGAGCAAAAGGGCGAGTAATTGTCGCATATTAATTTCATACAGCCTTTTTACTTGCTCAGAAGTAGAGCTTGAGTTGGTATGTGAATGCCTTCGATGCATATAAACAGAAATGGCAGAAGTACGTAAATGTCAGGAAAATGACCTGTATTAATGGCAGCATTGTACTTGTGTATATTACTTGTGCAGAGTTTAATATTTTGGCAGAAAGCACCTACAATAGTTTGGGTTTGTAAAGCACAGAAAAGGGCTTAAAAGCCACATTATTGACTTTTTAATGGTCACAGGCTGACACCTAAAGGGTTAAAAGGTTATATGCTGAAGTTTTCAAAAAATTTCTAATGTAATGTTTGTCTAATTGTGTCACTGCAAAAACCCAGTGTATTGTGAAGAACTGTTTCTATTTATTTTTTGGGGGGGAGTTTAGGGGCTTTCCAAAGGGCTCCCTTTCTTGCATCCAAGTGACCCATTTATTCAGCTACTGAGGCAATATCCCCTAGCCTATTCTCTTTCTAATGAAGGAAAGAGTTGGTGTTCGGGAGCAGACCAGTCTGCATATACTACTTTCTATGTATTGCTAAATGATTTTTCAAAAGGATTATGTTGTATATCCTTTTGTATAGAAGTTTTGAAAATTTCTTGTATTGTGGTTATGTTGCATGTCTTGAATGTTCATGAAAAATATTGTGATGTGCTATGTGGAGCTTTTCTCCCCAGGCCTGTGCTAAAAACTGGCAATCACTGCCCAGTCGGACTTTCCCAGTAAACAAATGTAAAATAAATAAATAAAAATATCCTGCATACTGTCCTATTCATCACCTCAGCAGCAGCCTGTAAACTTCATAACCTCCTGACCAAACAGCATGCTTCTTGCGTTGTAGGCATGCAAGGCTGTTCATATTGCTGATGATACACCTGCACTCATGCAGGAATCACCAATGCAGTGAGCAGTGCTACCAGCCTCCCTCCAGGATGAGCATGTTGATGCTGAACACATGCTGCCATACTCCCCCAGAGCACACACACACCCCTTGCCCATACTGCTAATTGAAAACTGATAATCTGGGATGCATTTAGGGATTTGTCCCTCTGTACTGCAGGGCTGAGTATGAATAATTACTTTTGAACAGCTGGGAATGATCTTAAGCGTTTGTACTAAGAAACAATTTGCTGTCGTTAACATGTTCTTGCTTGTGAAGTAGATATTTGTATAGTCATGCAGAATATAACAGATTTACGTTTGTGAAGTTAATATTGTGCACATTTGTGAAGTAATGTAGTAAAGATTAACAGTGTTGAAATGATAAATACAACGCACTGATGCAACTAGAGAGTTGCCAAAGGCTAAGACTGATATTTTTGAAATGTATGCCAGTAGTGCTTGGCTCATACATGTCTTAGCCAGCATGTTATTTCTGCAGCTTCTTCTCTGTCATTGTCTTTGGAAGCCCCCTTTCCAATATTTTTTTGTATATACAGGTTCTGTAGTTCCTTAAGTATTTTGGTATTCAGTCAACCTGTTCACTCTAATGGCTTCGCTTTTAACCACATTCTCCTTTACCCACTTAGGATGCATACTGCTAAAATCTAAACTGCTATTGTTGGCAACAGTTTTTATACATCATTCATAGTCACCCTTTCTCTTGAGAAACACACAAATCTAAGTGATTCATACCCTTCATATGAAAAGAATGAGTATTTTTTAAAAGTAAGTTGATTTAATGTGTAGTAATTTTTGTGATTCTTTGTAAACCAGCTGACCATATTTGGTTTGATTTTACATATATATATATATATATATATATATGTGTGTGTGTGAATGTACATATACATACATACATACACACACATATATATATATATATATCTCAAATGTGTCATCAGTAACATTTTTAAATCATTTTACATTGTAAAAAAAAATTCAGAACGACAAATAAACTTTACTACCCAGCAGCCTGCCCATCCCTCTCCTGAATTCTGACCATGTACCATCCTAATCAACACCAAAGGTCAGAAAACAAAATGCTATTGAACATTGATAAAACTAAGCTCTCAGCTGGCCATATGCTGTATTCTTTCACTGTTTCCAATCTATGGAATAACCTCCCTCCCTCACTCAGGACTATCAGTAATCCCACTACCTACCTTAAACTTCATCTCTCCTCACACTGGATATGCATTTGCACCCCCTACTGACAACCCCAAAGCTTGACCTCCTCTCAGAATCCTTACTCTGCATCACCCTATAACTAGTCTATCTTCCCCTTCTCTCATTCATACCGACTGTTTCTGCTGTCTGTTTAGCCTGTGCTGTCACTACCTTAGCCTTATGTCCCCTTCTCTTGCCCTTTAAGCAAAATTCTTCTCTCTGCTAATGATCTTATTTATGTATTTAAACTCTTCCATTCTTACATTCACGCCAGGATAGTCAATAATACTTCACGGTTATCAAATGATTCAATGTTGTTATCAAATTATTCTATATGGTTATTCTTTATTTTTGATGTGCTACTACTGTCTTATATATTCTGTATTATTGTGTAAAATTTTCCTTGTATGTAATTAAATGTGGAGCTTTTCTCCCTGGGTCTCCACTGAAAATGCGCTCTTCTCAGGCCCAGTGGACTTTCCTGGTAAACAAATGCAATAAATAAATAAATACATAAATTCAAATTCCACATCTTTTGGAATAACAATGTAAAAAAATTCCAATAGTTCATAATAAACCGTGTTAACGTCCAAGATCAATTATAACGAAACTCCATATCTAAATAGAATGCTCCAATTTCTACCCATAAATGCACATTTTTTTTAAAAAGATTGGAGTGTGTCTGATTGACAGATGGCTAAAGGGAGTTTATACCACTTGTGGAGCATTGATTTTGATACAGAACTGTTTTGATATCCAGATATTTATCTTCTTACTTTTTAAATGTAACATACTCTAGTATTTTTACAGGGGTCTGTCAACTCTAAACCCAACAGCAAATTTAACTCCTCATTCATAAGTCACTTTAAATGCTAAGCATAATTTGCCGTGCAAGTACCTACAGCTAATAAAAAAAGAGTTGCATATTATGTAACCTGGAGGTATGAGAGTTTCCCGTAATCTCTGGGATTCTGTTATTGAACTTTCGCTGTAGGCCTCAAATAATAAATCAGATTTACTGAGTATACAGAACAACATATATTCAGTAATGGGTACTACTTGTATTCTATACAGTTTTAAGAATTACTTGTTCGTTGTCAGAAATCCTAAAATTAATCCCACAACTTCCATTTCCTTTCCTTTTGTTTTCTAAAATTTAGGTTAGCATGAAAGATTACACCCAGATCATTAAACCCCATCAATTCTTGTAGTTCAGTATGTCCTAATTTAATGTTGGTATATACATTTCTTTTACCAGAATATAAAATGCCATTTTAATCTGTTTAACTTTCGTCCCATTTTGCTTTACCCACAAAGCAGCCTGGTTCATGTGCTGGCTGTAATGATCAATATCCTCTGAAGTAGAAACAGCACAGTACATTGTCATCAGCATATTTGGCCATTAACACTGTGTGAAAAACAGTATTTAACAACAAGTTGAATATCTGTAGAGACCAAAATGTCTTGTCCAGCAAAAAAAAAAAAAAAATCCACATTTTGCATCTTGTGAATAAAGTCAAAAAATCCTTAATGTACAGATCATTCTTTTACCACCTTATTAATCTGTTTTCAGCAAAAATTGTTAAAGGCTTTGTTTTAGAACCCCCACTTGCTGCTGACAGTCTCGGTGGTGGATTTAACAAGTCTTAAAGTTTGTTAGGCAAGCCAAACTCATTGCTGGTTTTTAAGGATATCTATTCGAAAATAATCTGTTAATTTACCATCTAGCATCCCCTGCAGAAGTCTTTCTCCACTGTATGAGTTAATAGTTGTATGCTTTAGAAATATCGTACATTTTCTCCTCCTGATACTTTGTAGTAGTAAGGATTTCTTAAGGTTTGGCATCATAAATAGACTTACTGATAGTAACAGTTCATCACCTTTATTGGCTTTTAAAACTTTTAAATCTTCATTTGAATGAATATTAGTAAGTAGTTTCTTTTCCATAGCTGTCAAATTATAGTAACTCTTGGCGGTGCTAATGCATTTCTAATATTGACTTCACAAATATTTTGAAAAAACGCTATTTTATGTCTTAAAAAGGTGGAGTAAATGTGCAATGCTTTTTTGTAACACTAAAAACTGAATTGTCTCATAATACAAATGAAGTTAAACTTTCTTATGTATTCTGTAAAGGAACTTGTTTCAGTTATGTCTGTTTTTTAACTGGCATAAAGAAAATCATTTCAGTAAGAGTCTTCAGTTAGAAGAATATAACTATAAAGACTAACAATCCTAAAATAATAAATGTTAGCGTGCAGCATTTCAGTGGTGCCTTATTTCCTGGTGGAGTTCTGCCATTGCCAGTCATCCCATTGCAGTTTGGGAGATTGAGCTGCTACTACTGCCCATGGTCTTCCTCCACTGGATGCAGCCTGGAAGATTTTTGCCTTCTGGGTGGATCTTCATGGTTGTGAGGAAAAAAAAGGATTGATGCTGGACAAACTGATACTAAAGCACCATTACTCAGTCAGTCTCTGCAGATGTCTCAGTTGTGGTTGTATTTAATCAAAGATAAAAGCACAAACCTTGGCGTTCATTAATAGAATTATTCAATAAGGCATTCTCATTTTGAAGATTACCAGCAGATGGAGTTGAAGTGTGCAGAACTGGGAGCACCTGTCTTCTAGCCATTACCAGATTCGTACTCTCTTTGTCTTGCTTCAACTTCCTGAGCTTGCATTGCTTTTACAGCCCATTGTCTTTAATCATCATTTGGATCAGTTGCTTTTGAAAATCAAAGTTGGCTGCTGCTGTCTTACTTTTCAAAAGTCTATATGCTTCTTATATTGTAGTTTGTAAAAACTACATTTTTTCCTTGTAACCAGTCAGCATAGTCATGTAGCAAGATCATTTTTAAAACTGAGCTGTTTCCCCTTCTCTAATTTTAGCATATTAATGCATTTAATTTACAAAATGGAAATAGTGTTTTATTTAGACATTAAAATGTGTGCATCTTTTAGATGCTTCAATTTTAATGTTAGACTAAAAATGAACACTGGAAAAGATCAGGCTGAGGAACTTTTAGATCAGAAATAATTTTTCCGGCAAATGAGATTATAATTTCAGCTGTGTTTTCAGTAGAGTGTATTTGAAAGACAGTAAGTCAAAACTGTTGAATTGAGACTTAGAAGTAATGGTGTACCAAGCTGTGAAATGGGAAAATTCTCTCTCTCCTCAGCTGGCCATAACTGTAGGAGTCCCACAGGGTTCTATCTTAGGACCACTGCTATTCACAATCTTCACAAATGACCTCCATATCTCCACACAGCATGCAGCAATCATTCAGTATGCAGATGACACTACCTTAATCTGTGCTGCACAAAACATTCCCACCCTCCTGCAAACAACTCAACTAGCATTCTCTGACATTGAAAACTACCTTACCAAAGCCCAACTTATCCTCAATCCAAAGAAAACTCTGCTTATGATTATAACCAGTTCTGACAAAAACACTGGTAACAGTCAATTCACTACCTACTCCACAAATGCTACTCCAATCGCTGTAGTGGCACAGGCTAAGCTGTTGGGAATAACTGTAGACTCCCACCTAAAATTTGATGGTCATCTCAACTTAACTATTAAAAAAGTACATGCCAAACTGGGATCACTGTACCGTATCAAACCATTTCTTACCAACAACACAATATCGGCCATTGCTCGCTCCCAACTTCTGTCCACCCTACTCTATGAATCTTCCATTCTGACTAACGTCAACAAAACTGAACTAAGCAAAATGAAGCCTGCTATAACAGAATTTCCCACTTTGCTGCAAATTGCTCATATAGAACTCATCACTGTACTGCTTTGAGACAGCTCCACTGGCTTGAACTGCCCAACCTCATAACCTACAATCCACTCTGCCTCTGTCATTCTATTACCTCCCCAATAAGTGTCCTGCCCTCAAAACACCTAGTACAACATCTCTCATCCAAAAGGCCTCTTAGATCATCAAGCAAACTACTAAAAGAAGTCACCAACAGCTACAATAGCTTTGGAGCTGTACTATATAGTAGTTCAGTGGCAAAAAAATGGAACTCTGTCCCCACTAGCATTCAAAATGCATCATCCAAAGCCTCCTTTAAAGACCTAATCAGGCAACATCTCAAGCAAAGTTGGCAGTGCCATGATTGCTCCCCAGGCTAGTGAAAGCGGATAATGTACACATACTAAACCTAGAGTACTTGATGATGATAGTTTTCAATCTTACTCGCAAACACTGGCTAATCTACAATGTATGTACTGTACCTGTGTACTATGTATGTATTCTACCTATTTTCCAAATTTCAGTTGTACACCACAAGTCTTACCTTTATTTTTAAATTAATATTTTTTTGTTTGTTCTCTCCACTGTAACTGTTGATGTGCTGCATACCACTGTAAAAACATGTCTTTTGTAATTTGTGTGTATATTGATCATGTCTGAATGACTAAATGTATCTAATTTTTCTATGTGGAGCTTCTCTCCCCAGGCCTCTGCTGAAAAAGGGCCTTTTTGGCTCAGTCAGACACCCCTGGTTAATAAATGTAAAATAAATAAATAAATGTCAGCAATTCTCTGCTCTCCATTACATGAGAAAAGCTGCAATAATTTGTTGTGTATACAAGGTTTGGTGCAGGAATGCAGCTGCCGAGAGACATTGTGATGGCTTGATGGTCATATTAAAGGAAGAAGCGTCTAGCTAATTTAGATGCATTATTCATGTCCTCATGAAATTGCTTATGCACAAGTCCTCTTATTCGAACTAGATGGAGTAATAGTGCTTAATCTGATTACAGACAAACTGCTTGAGAAGACAATGATGCACATGTTAAAATTGCAAAGTGTAGAGAGAGTATATTTATTTAATTTTATTTTACATTTGTTTACCTGGAAAGTCCAGCTGGACATGTGTCCTTTTTCAGTGGAGGCCTGGGGAGATGAACTCCAAGTCGTAAAGTAACATAGTAAAAGTACCAGATGTTAACAAAAGTAAAGAACTTCACATTGACAAAAGACAAACAATGTTGGATATTACAATTGTAGATATAACATCAAGTAGAACTTGTAGTTATGTACAAAGTATTATTAAATATGCAGAGATATTTAGATTGGCAGTTGATCTACAGTGGATATAAAAAGTTTACACACCCTTGTTAAAATGCCAGGTTTTTGTGATATAAAAAAATAGGACCACAATAAATCATTTCAAAACTTTTCCCACCTTTAATGTGACTTATGACCTGTACAATTCAATTGAAAAACAAGCAAATCTGTTAGGGGAAAAATATAAAAAACATACAATACGCTGGTTGCATAAGTGTGCACACCCTTAAACTAATATTTTGCTGTGTGTGCACACCCTTAAATCAAAATGTGCTTAAAAAAAAGTATTCGTTTAATTACAGCATTTAGTCTACTTGGGTACACACCTGCCATCAATTAAAGAGAGTCTGATGAACCCCAAATAAAGTTCAGCTGTCCTAGTAGGATTTTCCTGACATTTAATCAGTTGCCTGCTAAAGCAAAAGTCATGGTTCGCAGAGAGCTTGCATAGCATCAAAGGGATCTCATTTTTGAAAAGGATCAGTCAGGAGAAGGGTACAAAAAAAATTTCACAGCATTGGCTAGATCATGGAACACAGTGAAGACAGTCATCAAAAAGTGGAGAAAATATGGGACAACAGTAATGTTGTAAAGAATTGGACATCCCTCCAAAATTGATGAAAAGATAAGAAAAAAACTGGTCATGGATGCTGCCAAGAGACTACAGTAACACTGAAGGAGCTGCAGAAATTTCTGGCAAGTACTGGTTGTGTACTACATGTGACAACAATCTCTCATATTCTCCATATGTCTGGACTATGGGGTAGGGTTACAAGACAGAAGCCTTTTCTTACTCAGAAAAATATCCAGGCCCAGCTAAAATTTGCAAAACAATACATCACGTCTCCCAAAAGCATGTTTGAAAATGTGTTATGGTCTGATGAGACAAGGTTGAACTTTTTGGCCACAATTCCAAAAGGTACGTTCGGTGCTAAAACAACACTTTGCATCACCAGAAGAACACCATCCCCATGATGAAGCATGGTGGTGGCAGTATCATGCTTCTGGGTTGTTTTTCTTCAGCTGGAACTGGGGCTTTATTCAATGTGGAGGGAATTATGAACAGTTCCAAATACCAGAAACTTTTGGACCAAAACCTTCAGGCGTCTGCTAGAAAGCTGAAGATGAAGAGGAATTTCACCTTTCAGCATGACAGTGACCCCAAGCATACATCCAAATCAAGGAAAGAATGGCTTCACCAGAAGAAAATTCAAGTTTTGGGATGGCCGAGACCTAAAGCCTATAGAAATCTGTGGGGTGACCCAAAGAGGGCTGTGCACAAGAGATGCCCTTGCAATCTGAAAGATTTGGAGCACTTTTGCAAGGAAGAGTGGGCAAATATTGCCAAGTCAAGATGTGCCATGCTGATAGACTCCTACCCAAGAAGACTGACTGCTGTAATTAAATCAAAAGGTGCTTCAACAAAGTATTAATTTAAGGGTGTGCAAACACAACAAAGTATTAGTTTAAGGGTGTGCACACTTATGCAACCAGCATATTGTACGTTTTTTATTTTTTTATATTTTCTCCCCTAACAGATTTGTTTGTTTTTCAATTGTATTGTACAGGTTATAGATCACATTAAAGGTGGGAACATTTTTGAAATGATTTATTGTGGTCTCATTTTTTTATATCACAAAAACCTGACATTTTAACAGGTGTGTAAACTTTTTATATCCACTGTGTAAACATAATTGTTAGTAAGCTGTGAAGAGTATTCAGCACTTAGTTTCAAGAACTAGTCATAAATTAGTTGAGCAAGGGTTAGAAGTTGTTGGTAAACAAGAGTGGTATGTGAAAATGGCCTCTCCTGAAGGGCTACAGGGACAGAGCCTGGAGTTTACAAGGTGCGTTTTTGAGTGTTATAAATTGTTTAGATGAGGGAATGATTACTAGTGAGTTATGATTTTAGACACACACATCTTTAGTCTGTGATGATGGCAGCAAGTTGTCAAGTATGCACCATGTTTCATAAAAGTAATGTGAAAGGAGAGAAATTTTTTCCAGAAATTCCAGAGGGAGGTGGAGCAGACTTGCCACTGACTTTTATCATCTGATTCATGTGGATTACAATTCGGTGTATACAGATGTAATTATAGTGAAACTTATCTAAATCATTTGGTTATACAAAGTAGTAGTCTCTAAGAAAGAGATTCCGTATATCCTCATCTCAGGCAGTAGCCCTTATTTTTGAGTCAAATTTTAAACAGATATACAGAGTAAAGTCCAAGATATCCACAACCCAAGTTGAAAGAGCAAATCAGACTTATAATTTGTGCCAGCTTTCTATGTTTTTATATGTGTTATCTAGCTTTACTTCAGTATCGAAACATTCCTGTAAAGCCTATTGAGTTGTCTCCTACCAAAATAGAGCACAAAATCTAGCTGATGAGCAGAAAGAAGCTATGGTATTCAGAACATTGTAGTGAATGGATCTTTTTTTGTTGAGAAAAGAGGAAATCTGCTCAGAAGAAACTGAAAACATTTATAAAAACAGGGTTGGCTTCATATTCCAGAATAGTAACATTTTATTTAGATAGTCTAATACGATGAGTTCCGGGAGATGACAGAAGTGACAGATATGCAGTGTGTTTTGGACCATTAGGATTTCTCCGAACAAAAATTTTGTCAGGATGTTCTTTAAAGGACTCATGAGAACCTGACATGTTGACTATTAAGACAACTCAAATGTGACTTTACTTTCTAGATGTGATATTGAGAACCAGATGTGGGAGATTCATTAAGACCCAAAAATAGTGCAATGATTTTAAGATGTGGTATATTCCACATAAAGCTGGATGTAGTGTGATCCTATCTCGCCTACATTCAATACTGATGGGCTCTCTGCTCCGACTCGGCCGTTCTGACTAGCACGAAGTCTCTCATTGGCTGGGCCAACCCTATATCCCAGGATGCACCATGCCCAGACCCCCAGATCTCGTTTGCCGCTCTTGGAGTATCGACGTGGTCTCAACTTGGCTGTGGCTAAGTACCCTTTTTGTGAATTTTTCATATCTCTTAGCAGTTTTCTATAGGAGAATTTGTATTCAAAAGCTATTTTCATAGCTATGTTGTGATAATTGACATTGTTGTTTGTGTGGGATTGTTGTTTTCTTGTTGTGTGGTGATCCTTCTGTTTGGCAGGCTAGGCCCGTTTTAGTTAGAGGGCCTTTGCCCTATCTTGTGTCTCGGCATTTAACTTAGAGCCGCTCCCCCCCTAGTGTTTAACTTGTGTTTGACTGGTGTATCATGTCTTCCAAAGAACATAAGCCATCCGGCTTTAAAAAATGTGCAAGGTGTAGCTATAAGATGTCTTTGACAGATGGTCACGCGATTTGCGTATACTGCCTTGGCGCCAAACACTTTCAAGAATCTTGCAGTGTCTGTCATGCTTTCTCCTCGAGAGTCTTGCAGGAGAGAAAAAAGAAACTTATCCTGAAGGGTTTAATTAAACCCTCCTTTGAGGAAGCTGTTTCTTCTCCCTTTGAAAAGTCCAGGGCTAAGTCCAAAAAGAAGTCCCTGGCTCTGTCCTCCTCTTCGGAGCCGCCGGAGAAAAGATCCAGGTCGATGTCCCTTTCCTCGGCTCCACTGGTCTTGGTGCAGTTTGCTATGGGGTCTAAAGCTGAGTCTCCTTCCTTTGCTCCATTGGTCTTGGAGCCGTAGGATTCAGGGTCGACAGCAGGGTCCACTGGCTCGGTTCCATTGGTTTCGGAGCCGCAGTTAATACCTTCCTTTTCGGAGCCGACTTCTTTGGTTCCACAGCTTTCGGTGCCGAAGGAGGTCTCTGTGCTTCTAGAGCCTACTTCGGCTCCGATCATCTTGGAGCCGATTCAGAGCCGTTCTCTTAGTCGTGTCTCGGATCTGATGGGAAAGGTTTCTCGACCCCCTTCTGTCTCCTCCAGGTCCTCCAGGCTATCTGATTGAGACGTAGATAGGGTGGTCCAGAGACTCCTACAGTTGCCAGTGTTATCTAAATTATTTTCGGCTCCAGCCCAGTCTGCTCCAGAGCCCACCATTGTATCGGTCCCATTTCTTCCTCCTACGACACCCTTGGTGTTGTCGGAGTCGGAGAGTGCTGAGTCGAGTGAAGTCCTTGGGTCGGTTCCCAGACCCCCCACCAGTCTTTCGGTTCCGGCCTTGGCTCCAACCTCCTCTATTCCTTCTGCAGGTTTCGGTACTCGGGGGTCCTCAGTCGGGCCAGAGGGTGATACATTGGGACCACTGACTTTGGTTCCGAGTCTCCCCCTTGGTGCTTTGGCTAGGGGAACCCCGACTCCAGTCATGGCTTCGGAGACGGGCCCTTCATCCAATTCGGGGGGACCCACCTTCGAGGCTATGAGGAGCGTGCTGGCCAAGTCCTTGGTGACTTCACCCGAATTGGCTTCTCCCTCCCTGGACACTATGACTAGAGTTTCTGGCGACCCTCTATCTCTGGACAGTGGGGCTCCAAGGCCTGAGGATACCTCCATGTGTGGTCCCCTGCTTTCTGAAGGCCCTTCAGAGTCCATGCCTGAACAGCCTCCCAGAAAGAAGCTGTGTAAGAGGAAGCACCTATACTCCCCAGATGAGTCTGTCACCTCAGACACTGACCTCGATGATGCAGAAGGGTCCCCCAAGTCGTCCTCAGATGATGTCTCGTTCTCCGACATCCTGGAGATCTTGAGACAGTGGGGCGACTGGCCATCCAAAAACCCTTCTGAGGAGGAGTCAGTCTTCCTCAAGGCCGTCGGAGCCCAGCCTTCCACCTCTTGGGTGTCTCCACCCTTCGATGAATTATTGGATCTTATTTGTCGAAGGGTGTGGGAACACCCTGACTCTGTAGAGCCAGTTCCTAGCCGCCCCAGTAAGTTCTTATCTGCACCTCCTGGAAAATAATTTTTGACCAAGGGAGTACCCGTAGATGCCATGGTGGTGGCGTCTGCCACTCAGCAGGACATGGCAGAGGCTTCTACTTCCATCCATCCTCCTAATAAAGGAGTCTAGGAGCATGGATAGGTATGGGAAGTGTACCCTGTCTTCAGCGACCTTTACTTTGCGGTCGCTGAATTACTTGTGTCATTTTACGAGGCTCCAAAGGGATCTCCTTAAAGAGTTGGGAGATTTCCTGGCGGGTAACGTGCCTGAGGCATTGACCTAGTCTGTTAACGCCCAGCTGTCTACCCTTTCGTCCATTGTCAACTCGTCCATGAGGCTCATATCTTATGCAGCCGAGGGGGCAGGTAGAGCAGCGAGTTCAGGCGTAGCCCTCAGGAGGCAAGCTTGGATGCGCTTGTGTCATTTTGTGGAGGCTTTCAAGTCTTCTTTCACAGACGCCCCTTTTGACGGGTCCTCCCTTTTTGGACCTAAAGTGAAAGACACCCTCACGAGATGTGAGCAGGAGGGTAAGACTTTGTCTGCCATTGGGGCCTGTTTTCCTCTCCCCACTAGATCTTATCCCAAAGCTCAGAGGGGAGGAAAAATGTGGTTCAGAAAGTCTCAAAAGTCTTCCCCCGCCCATCAGAGTGAATCCCCCTCCAGGGGCAGAGGAGGGAGAAATTACTCCGGAAGACGTCGCCCCAGAGGCGGCGGAGGCCCCCGCAATACAGGAAACCGTGAATCCTTTTGTGGCTCCTCCTTCCAGCATCCCTGAGGGATTACCCGACTGTGTGTCTCCGGAGCCAGTCAGGGGTCATTTTTCAGAGCACCTTCAGGCCTGGGAGTCCATCACTCAGGATTGATGAGTGCTTCGAATCATCGCCGGAGGTTATACCATTCCCTTCATCTGTTCTCACCCACCGTCAAAAAGAATCCTGGATGTTCCACCCAGTCAACGGGATCAAGCAGCACTAGAAATCTCAAAGCTGTTAAGAAAAGGAGCCATCCAATCAGTCCCCGCAGACCAGATCGGATCAGGAACTTACTCAGGATTATTTTTGGTGCCGAAAAGAACAGGGGACTTGAGACCCATTCTGGATCTCGGCCGTTTAAACCGCTTTGTGAAAAAGTCCAAGTTCCGAATGGTCACATTACAATCCATTCTCCCCTTGCTGGAGAAAGGAGTATGGATGTGCTGCATAGATCTCAAGGACGCCTATTATCACATCAAGATAAACAAGGCCTCCAGGCATCATTTACGCTTCCGGCTGGGAGCCAGTCACTTTCAATTCTGGGCCCTGCCCTTTGGTCTCAATGCAGCCCCCAGGGTGTTTACCAAATGTTTGGCAGTGGTGACGGCTCACCTGAGACATCTAGGATTCCAGGTGTTTCCTTATCTAGACGACTGGCTCCTCACCACCCCCACCAGGCATCTACTTCTTCAAGCCATGAGAACCACCTTCAAATGGGGATGTCTGTTAGGAATTACCTTCAATTGGGCAAAATCTGTATTGCTGCCATCACAGCGTGTTGCCTTTATCGGCGCAGAGCTAGACTCTGTAGAGATGCGAGCATTTCTACCCTTAGACAGAATAAAGGTGTTACAGGCTCAAGTTATGGCTTTATTGCCCCACAAGAAAGCTCAAGCCATAACAGTTCTGCAGTTGCTGGGAACAATGGCGGCTACCATCCTTCTAGTCCCTCTTGCCAGATTGCACATGCGAATACTTCAGTGGCTTCTTTCGGCCCAGTGGTCATATCAGGATCTGCCCTTGTCCATCCGATTTTCATTACGGAGAGATGCAGACAAGATCTTCGTTGGTGGCTTCTTCCGTCCCTCCCCCACGGACGCCTCCCAGATGGGGTGGGGGGGACATTACCTGGGCAGGGATGGTTCAAGGTACGTGGCAAGATCATGAGACTCACTTGCATATCAATGTTCTGGAGATGAGAGCAGTGCTTCTAGCGTTGCAGGCACTCCACAGCTTTCTTCCCCAGGGAACTATTGCAATTCTTTCCGACAATATGTCGGTTGTCTGGTATCTGAACAAACAGGGGGGAACCAAGTCCTATCCGCTTTGCAGGGAAGCCGTGAGAGTGTGGAACTGGGCTATCACTTCCCAGCGCTTTCTAGTGGCAACGCACATTCCGGGGAGGTCCATCATGATTGCAGACAGGCTGAGCAGAGCTATTCTGATGCCTCACGTGTGGTCCCTGAACGATTGAGTGGCGGCTCAGATATTTTCCAGGTGGGGTCTTCCATGCTGCGACCTCTTTGCCAGTCCCCTCAATGCGAAGTGCAGAGATTATTTCACTCTAATCCCTCCTCAAGGGGAGCCGCCCAGGGATGCTCTAGTCCACAATTGGCCCTCCGGTCTGCTCTACGCCTTCCCTCCGGTCCCTCTCTTGCCAAGAGTGATTCAGAAGGCAATCTACGTGGGAAGCAGCATGATTTTGATAGTACCACTCTGGCCCCATCAAATTTGGTTCCCCTTCCTTTGGAAATATGCGGTGGATGGGCCTTGGATCCTGGACCTAGCTACAGACTTATTGACTCATCAGTCGGGACAGCCTCATCCATCCCTCCGAACTCTCAGACTTGCTGCTTGGCTACTCCACTTCCTTCCTTAGTCAGACAGCATAACCTTTCCCCAGAGGTACTACAGATTCTGTCCTCCTCTCATAAGTCGTCTACTAGAAATATTTACTCTAGTAAATGGAAGAGGATTGCTATTTGGGCTGAGCAGTGTGACCTTAATCCCCTCACAGCCCCTGTGTCAGCGGTGTTGGATTTCTTGGAGACACTTTTTAGACAGTGTTCCGCTGTCTCCACTATAAAGGTCCAATTGGCAGATATCTCTAAGTGTCACGTAGCTCATGAGCCTTCCCTCATGGGTCATAAACTGTGCAAAGCTTTCCTAAAAGGAGCCTGGTTAATTTGCCCCCCGATTTCGCAACCCATTCTACCATGGGACTTAAATATGGTGCTCGGAGCTTTGACGTCTCCTCCCTTCGAACCTGCAGCCACTTGCGAATTAAAATTCTTATCATGGAAGACTGCATTTTTGGTAGCCATTCCTTCAGCTAGAAGGGTATTGGAGCTTCAAGCCCTTTCTGTCAAACCTCCTTATTTGATTTTTCACAACAACAGAGTATCTCTACGACTAAATCCTTCCTTTCTCCCTAAGGTATCTTCTGCATTTTGTCTCCAACAGGCTATTGAGCTTACCAGTCTTTCTTCCACAATTCTCTAACAAAGCAGAATACATATTTCACCAGTTGGATGTACATAGACAATTGAGGTTTTATTTGAATAGGACACAACAGGAGAGAAACTCAGACCAGTTGTTTTTGTCCTTTTCGGACAACAGAATTGGCAGATCTGTAATCAAGGCTACTATCGCTAGGTGGATTAGAGATTGCATCTCATTCATTTATGCATTGAAGGGTAGGAATCTTCCCTTTCCATTGAAGGCACATTCTACCAGGGCTATGGCAACTTCAGTGGCCTTTCACGCTAGGCTGTCCGTGGATGAGATTTGTGCAGCGGCTACTTCGACTTCTTCACATACCTTTATTTCTCATTATAAATTGGACATGACATCTAGAGGTCATGCTTCCTTTGGTTCCACAGTGCTCAGGAATGTTTTCCAGTGAGCCTCCCAGGATTTAGGTGCTAGGGACGCTGTCCTATCAGTATTGAATGTAGGCGAGATAGGATCACACTACATCTCTTAGTTATGTACTTACCATAACGATAGATGTATGTGATCCATCTCGCCTACATTCTTACGTACCCGACCTCCTTCCCCCTTCCTGTTGGATTTGGAGGAGACAAGTATTGTTCAATTCCCATGAGGATATTATTTTTTCTCTCCTCTTACACTCCTCCCTGGTGTGTTCTGTGGGTGCAAGAATGTGTTGGGGGCAAACTAGATCTGGGGGTCTGGGTGTGGTGCATCCTGGGATATAGGGTTGGCCCGGCCAATGAGAGACTTCGTGCTAGTCAGAATGGCCGAGTCGGAGACGATTCTCTGCTCTGAGCCCATCAGTATTGAATGTAGGCAAGATGGATCACATACATCTATCGTTATGGTAAGTACATAACTAAGAGTTTTACTGCAGCTCCTGTTTGTACTTACTAAAGTTTTTCTTTCTTTTGTAATACTGTGGATTTATGTTGTATCACCAAGGCATACACAATCTAGTACACAGTGTTTTTTTAGTAAAGTTAAAAATATTAAATCTAAAGGTTAGGAATGTAGTATATGCACATGACGAGCACTTCTTAAAATGCCTATAATGCTATTGCATGTTAATAAAATTTTCAGACCGATCTACTTGACTCTCCTGTGTTATAATGTATCTGTTGGTGACTAGTAGTATTGAAAAGAAGCCAGTAATATTGCACACTGCACCCAGAAGGCTGGTTGGGAGCAGTATTAAATGTAAAACCTTCCTGCTGCTTCCAGGATGGACTTTTGTTTTTGTGCCTTTCTGTGGTAGACAGTAAGGGCTGCTGCCTTGGAGTAGGAATTATACACAGGATTGCACAAGTTATGCTGAAACAAGAGGAAGATTCATGATACTAAGGGCAAAGAAGGAGACAAAACAATAAAAAAATAAGTTATCTGTGGCTGTGTGTGGCATCCCTAGTGTTTTGTACAGTACTCTTTAAAGTTGACTTACGAACTTGTGCACCAAAAATTTGACCTGTACTAAAAATAAAATAAAAAATTAGACCTGTATTAGCAGAGAAAGTGATTTCAGGCCTTTCTTTGGTTTAAAAGAACTTCTCTGTTGAAAAAAATTAAGTAGGAGCTGTCGTCTGGGTGGGAAAAGTACATGTTTACAAATGTTTGCATAGTGAAAGGGAGGAAGTTTTGTTAAGCTGAGAGAGCATTTTTAAGTATACCAGAAGAGGATGTATGTTTGATCCTCTTCATCCATCCATTCTAACAATTGGATACCGAGCTGTTTGTTGCGCCTGGTACGGCTTTCTGCTAGTGTTCCTAGCTTCTACCTCCCTCAGAATGTTTTCCCCTATGTTCTCACAAACCTTACATTTCATTTGTCCCTATAGCAAACAGATGATTCTGATTGCTCTTCTTTTACATTGTTTTTTGGAAGTACTTTTCAAAACATTTATAGAGTTATTTTAGGAATATTTTCTGTTAAGGGTTGTATTCTTTCAAGTTTTGGTGTTTTACCCGTTAGCATTTTTTTCTGCCTCAGTTCCATCACAAGTCTCAGGTGAGTGATGTAGCTTCTCTCTCTTTAGTTAATATGTGCATGTGCATGCGTGTGTGTGTGTGAGTGATTTTGGTCATCTGTGTATACAATGATGTAGTTTTAATGTTTGATTGATATGATTGGTCATTGTATGGTTGTTTAAATTTTTCTGTGACTGTTAAGGCTGTGCTTAACTTTCTTTAACCTTTCTCACCATGGAAAAGTGTTTAAAAAAAGTTTGAACCTTGGACATAAAAATCCACCCAGGGCACCCACAACCTTTGTGTGCTGTACCTCAAGAGAGAACACCAAAATTCTAATCCATTAAATTTCCCTTTTTTGACTGCTTACACCTAACCTTTAATTGTAAAAGGACATCTGCCTTATTAGAAAAAGTAAAAGTTTGGTAGGAATTTAACTCTGCTAATGGTATACTTTGACTGCAGCTCACAGTAGTGACACATCATGGACTAAGGGAGCACTGGTTTAAAAAAAAAAAAAAAAAAAAGAAAAAAGCAAAAAAATCCATTCTGTTTTACAAATTATAGCCTATCATTTGAAGGGTCAGAGTGCTGAAAGGGAAAAGAAAAGAGTAAAGGTTAAATCATTTCATGAAGAAAGATGTCAATGGGAAAATAATTCATAAATAATTGTTCCTCTAAAAGGACTCCAAATATACTTAAGTAAAAGAAACTCATTTTGGATTGCTTTGCAGTGTCCATCCCTCCTTTCTTCTCTCCACTACCCCTTCTCTCTTCCTGTTGAGGAGTTGTATCTTTCGGCTTTCCCCGGTTAGGGGTCGCCACAGCGTAACTCCGGTCCGCTAATGATTGGCAGTAGATTTGTACGTGCCGAGTTGCCAGCTCTGACGCACAACCTTCAAAGAAGGTACGCCCATTCATGCATATCTCCACACAGAAGACACTCTAGCTGAGAATCGAACAGGACAATGTCTTACTGTGAGGCAGCAATGCTACCGCAGCATCACCACCGCATATCTCTTCCTGTCGAGTTTGTAGAAAAGCTTAACAAATGATTGTGCTCCCTAAGCAACTGCGTTACAAGGTTTTTGTATGAAAAATTACTGACAACCAAACAAAACGAAAAAATGAACTGCTGGCAAAAAAAACCAAGTAAACCAGAAGCCAAAAATTTAGCGCTTTCATCCACTGTTTAATACGTGAACTTCCTCAGAAACATTTTCAAGTGATTTCCAGTTCCTTAAATAACTTACTAAACAGGAAATTACATCATGACCATCAAAATGAAAAAATAAACAAATGTGATTTTCTACAAAAATGAAGTATTATCGTAATAATAACAAAAAAAAAAAAAAAATATATATATATATATATATATATATATACAAATGAATGTATATACACATATATACACATACATATGTATAAATGCAAAAATACAGTCATAAAAATGCAATGTAAATTCATGCTGTGTGAATAGCATAATAATCAACTTGAACATACGGAATGCATATCCAAGGACCTCTCCCACGTAGACACAACAATCACATGCATGCACACACCCACACCCACACACACACACACACACACACACACACACACACACACACACACACACACACACACACACACACACACAAACATAGAACTAAACAGTCACTATGAAAATATAAAATACACATGTAAAAAATATATGTATATGTAAATATCATAAAAAATATATGGCAAATTTGTTTGCATTTGGTAGTGTCACTATGGCTGTTTCTCCTAATGATCCTTTATTGTATTTGAGTCTTCATGACACTCCTAATGAGTCCGAAGGGACTTTGACTCCCCAACTGGTCAAAATTATGGGTGATATACAAAAGACTTTGTGTCTTAACTTCTGAGTGTAAAATTCAGACACAGTTTTTTGATCTACCTAACAGAATGAGTTTACTTATTTATCTTGTTTAATTTTCAGGTTAGAAAAAAAAACATCTATGGAGTCTCCATTTATCAGGGTCAGCTTTGCTACAGCAGCAGTATAGTACATTGCAGGAACAGTCTTTTATTTGGAATGTTACATTTTGCTTAACAGCATCACTTGGAGCTCTGGACCAGTAGTTACGCATAGTTCTGCGTTCTGAGTAATCTCCAAGACCTGCTGCAAGAGAACTGAGAACCAACATGAACCAGGAAACATTGCATCTAATCAAAACAGTGAAAAAAATACTACTACAGCTTATCGGGGATTCTGAACTAGTTGACAATATCACTATGGAAAGAGCTTACTGTGTTGTGTGCAAATCGCAATCCAGATCTGTAAGACAGATTTTTGTGAAACTTTGGAATTTCCAAGGTGTGAATTTAATACTTGGAATAGCGGCATCAAAGAAATTCATCCTATGGTCCAGTAATAATTATTTTTGCTCAAGACCTTCCACTTCTGTGTAAACAAGAAAGACGAAAGCTTCTTCCGTTCTGTCCCTACTCAATAAAAAATATAAAATTTCAGATGTCTGTATCGACCCTGTTGTCTTTTACTTTTAAAAATATAAAATATGAGATAAATTTGAAGCAAAATCCACCTTTAAAAAGGTTGTTTAGCTTTTGTCCAGATTGACCTTAATAGTACAAAATATGCCTCTGTTTGGACCATCTGAATTTAACTCTGTGCTTTTGATGTGTGGGAGTTGCAAGGCTGTTGTAAAGTTGTGAAAATTGGCATCTAAGTATCCGAGTTGGCTACCATTTGAAAATGCATTTACTTAGCAACATTTTCCTGTAGGAACTTTTGAATCAGAAGTGCTTTCAAGTACCTTTCTAATACATATTTCACTTCTGTTTTGTTTTATTTTGTTTATCTGATGAAGAAACTAAAAATATTGCTTATTGCAATTTATTGAGCTAATATGGTAGTTTGTTGCTTTGGTCAACATAATGTATTCTAGTTTTTGTATTGTAGTGTAACTACATAGTTCAAGGTGCAAACATAATGCAAGTTTCCAGGTTTTTTAGTACCGTTAGTAACAATGCAAGTTATATGCATCAAAATCTGCATAACCGTGAGCACTAAAAGACTTTCACATACTTTTTAAATTACACTTTGTATGAATACAGGGGCATATAATTTTGCTCTTAACTGTTATGTTAGGGCTTTGACAGATAAGATGTGAAGTATGGATGCTAGCTAGCATCGTTAACAAATGAATTTATTTTCTAACTGACTTTCTTCAAAATATTTCCATTGACAATACCAAGATAGATATTAAATGGGCAGCTCTTAAAGCTCAACTGAGAGGCTTTTTTTTTTAAAAAGTAATGCCATGTATTTCAAAAAAAGAATAAAAGAAGGAGCAAGAGATAAGACATGAAATGAAATATAATGTGGTATAAAAATATACCCGTAGTATAGTTTTAGTATTTGAGGATAAATTCAGGAATCTATATGAAAACAAGTCTTTTACCATGAAAGAATTTGTAAAAGTATGTAAATCGGCTTAAATTCTCACACTAAATAAGTAACATAAATCTATTCTATCTAAATCTGTTCAGATTTCAAACATTAAAAAAAAAATCTGTTACCTGTTTGAAAAATGAGAAAGGTCCACTTCTTGATGGATTAATTTCTAATTTTTTTTTAAATATGCAGACTTATCAAAAATTATTCTGTTAGTACTTAATTTTATTAGCGCCAATGGAATAACTGACTTGTCTTTAAATAGGGCAGAAACTTTCACTTAAAATATCATTGATAAGTTAGAAACATCTAATTATAGATCAATCACTTTAATTAACATGGATATTAAACTATAGCCTATGATTTATGCCAGTAGATTAAAGCAACTACTCCCATATTTAACATGGATTGTAAACTCTATCCTATGATTTATGCAATAGATTAAAGCAACAACTCTCATATTTAATATTCTATCTTCAGTCTGTTTTTTACACAAAATACAAACCTCAGCCCAAACTATAACATTGAGCCATTACTAGAATTACATTACAAGGCTTATAGTTATATTTAATGATTGATGCTTTAAAACCTTTTGATAAAATCAACTTGACACTTTTGTCTATTTTTAGAAGTCTTAAAGAATGAATTCACTGTATTAAGGTACTTTATCAAAATCCCACAACCCAAATCTTGATCAACAAAAATATTTCTGCTCTTGTCAAAATTATGGTAGAGTCCATCAAGGTTGCTCTCCATCTCCCTACTTTTTCAGTATAAACATTGAAGTTCTTCTCTTTCTTGCACTATCTCAAGCAATGAATTATTTGTACCCATTGCCATAGCCAAGTCAAGTGTACCGTTAACTAACTGCATTGGCAGATGATGTTATCCTTTCTCTCCAAGGGATACTCCAAAATTACTTAACACAGTCATGGAATTGCCTAAGTTTGCAATTACAATTGAAATATTATTTTCTGTTTAAATAAAAAAAAAATCTATTCAGTAGACCAGAACAGGCATGAAGTTTTAAAATTAATGTCTTCTGTAAAACATTTAGGAGTCAGTTTTGCTTTCCAAGCTGTAATTATTACAGCATTTATAAATCATGGTTATATACTCTTCAAAGTTTATAAAGATGGCAATTTACTGTTTTTCTGTATAGAATAGCCATTATCAAACTGAATATTTTCTTAGGCTGTACATCTACTATTCACACCCCTCCCAAAAACCTTCAACAGTAGTATGCCAAACCTTTCTAAATCTAGCTTTCCAGAACTACAGGGAGGAATGAGTTTGACAATTTTATGTTTACTTTTTGATTATAAAGTCTGAATAATTTTTAAAACTTAGATATTAGTAGAATCCCTTGGAATCCAGCATGGGTATGTATTTGGTAGAGGTGTATCCCATCATATAACTGCAGTCTAAGCGCCATTCCTTTTCTCCACTCAAAAGATCTTAAATAGTGTAAAATTAAATATGAGGCAACATTCCATACCAGATCGGTCAAGGCCCGGGTTAACAACTATTGCCACCAGTACTGTTAACCAACCGGGATCTGGTGGAAATTGGGCTACTGTGGCTGAAGGAGAAGAAGAGAGGGGAAGGCATGCCCAAAAGCAGAAAGAGAGGAGGAAGGTTAGGAGTGTAATAGTGAGGGTAGGAACTTTGAATGTTGGCCGTATGACTGGTATAGGGAGAGAGCTAGCTGATATGATGGCGAGAAGGAAGGTTGATATATTGTGTGTGCAAGAGACCAGATGGAAGGGGAGTAAGGCCAGGTGTATAGGAGGTGAGTTCAAATTGTTCTATCATGTGAATGGGAGGAGAAATGGGGTAGGGGTTATCCTGAAGAAACAGTATGCCAAGAGTGTTTTGGAGGTGAAAAGAGTGCCATATAGAGTGATGTTTATAAAGCTGGAAATTGATGGTGTAATCATGAATGTTGTTAGTGCATACTCTCCGCAAGTTGGGTGTGTAATGGATGAGAGAGAAAAATTTTGGAGTGAGTTGGATGACATGGTGGTGAGTGTACCCAAGGGTGAGATTCTGGTGATTGGTGCGGATTTCAATGGGCATGTTGGTGAAGGGAACAAAGGGGATGAGGATGTGATGGGCAGGTATGGTGTTAAGGAGAGGAATGCAGAAGGTCAGATGATAGTGGAGTTTGAGAAAAGGATGGACATGGCTGTGGTGAATATGTATTTTAAGAAGAGGGAGGAGCATAGGGTGATGTACAAGAGTGGAGGAAGATGCCCACAGGTGGATTATATCCTATGCAGGAGGGCCAGTCTGAAGGAGATTGGAGACTGTAAAGTGGTGACAGGAAAGTGTAGTTAGGCAGCATAGAATGGTGGTCTGTAGGATGATGGTGATCAAGAAGAGGAGGACAAGTGTGAGAGCAGTGCCAAGGATCAAATGGTGGAAGTTGAAAAAGGGTGACTGTGAGGTGGAGTTCAGGGAAGAGTTAAAACAGGCATTGGGGGGGTAGTGAAGAGTTGCAGAATAATTGGGTAACTACAGCAGAGTTGGTAAGGGAGGCAGCTAGAAAGGAGCTTGGTGTGACATCTGGACAGAGGAAGGAGGACAAGGAGACCTGGTGGTGGAATGAGGAAGTACAGGAGAGTATACAGAGGAAGAGGCTGGCGAAGAAGTGGGATTGTCAGAGAGATGAAGAAAGTAGACAGGAGTGTAAGGCGATGAGGAGCATGGCAAAGAGAGAGGCGGTGAAGGCTAATGATAAGGCATATGGAGAGTTGTATGAAAGGTTGGACACTAAAGAGGGAGAAAAGGACCTGTACCGATTGGCTAGACAGAGGGACCGAGCTGGGAAAGATGTGCAGCAGATAAGGGTGATAAAGGATAGTGAGGGAAACGTACTCAAAAGTGAGGAGAGTATGTTGAGCAGATGGAAAGAGTACTTTGAGGGGCTGATGAATGAAGAGAATGGGAGAGAAGGTTGGATGATGCGGGGATAGTGAATCAGGAAGTGAAACTGATTAGCAAGGAGGAAGTATAGACAGCTATGAAGAGGATGAAGAATGGAAAGGCTGTTGGTCCAGATGACATATCAGTGGAAGCATGGAGGTGCTTAGGAGAAATGGCAGTGAAGTTTTTACCCAGATTGTTTAATGAAATCTCGGAAAGTCAGAGGATGCCTGAGGAATGGATAAACTGTTTGTTTTGGTACCTATTTTTAAGAATAAGGGTGATGTGCAGAGCTGTAGTAACTATAGAGGGATAAAACTGATCAGTCACAGCTTGAAGTTATGAGAAAAAGTAGTGGAAGCTAGGTTAAGAAGGGAGGTGATGATTAGTGATCAGCAGTATGGTTTCATGCAGGGAAAGAGCACTATAGATGCAATATTTGCTGTGAGTGTGTTGATGGAGAAATAGAGAAGGTCAGAAGGAGTTGCATTGTGTCTTTGTGGACTTGGAGAAAGCATATGATAGGGTGCCTAGAGAAGAGTTGTGGTATTGTATGAGGAAGTCAGGAGTGGCAGAGAAGTATGTAAGAGTGGTACAGGATATGTACAAGGGTAGTGTGACAGTGGTGAAGTCTACAGTGGGAGTGACAGATGTGTTTAAGGTGGAGGTGGGATTACATCAAGGATCAGCTCTGAGCCCTTTCTTATTTGCAATGGTGATGGACAGGTTGACAGACGAGATCAGACAGGAGGCCCCCTAGACTATGATGTTTGCAGATGACATTGTGATCTGTAGTGAGATTAGAGACCAGGTTGAGGAGACCCTGGAGAGTGGAGAGGAATGAAGGTCAGCAGGACTAAGAAAATATGTGCGTGTGTGAATGAGAGGGAGGATAGAGGAATGGTGAGGAGTTGGCAAAGGTAGATGAGTTTAAGTACTTGGGATCAACAGTTCAGAGTAATGGTGAGTGTGGAAGAGAGGTGAAGAGAGTACAGGCAGGGTGGAATGGGTGGAGAAGAGTGTCAGGAATGATGTGACAGATGGGTACCAGTAAAAGGGAAGGTCTACAAGAGGGTAGTGAGACCAGCTATGTTGTATGGGTTGGAGATGCTGGCATTGACAAAAAGACAGGAATCAGTGCTGGAAGTGGCAGAATTAAAGATGTTAAGATTGACACTGGGTGTGACAAGGATGGACAAGATTAGGAATCAGTATATTAGAGGGTCAGCTCAGGTTGGGCGGTTTGGAGACTGTCAGAGAGGAGAGTTTGTGTTGGTTTGGACATGTGCTGAGGAGGGATGCCGGGCACATTTGAAAAGGTTGCTAAGGATGGAGCTGCCAGGTAAGAGGAAAAGAAGAAGGCCTAAGATGAGTTTTATGGATGTGGTGAGAGAGGACATGCAGGTGGTTGGTGTGACAGAACAATATGCAGAGGACAGGAAGAAATGGAAATAGATGATCCACTGTGGCGACCCCTAATTGGAACAGCCAAAAGAGAAGAACATATAGGACACTTGCAAAAATTAATAAAAATCCTTAACTTGGATAAGGAAGCCTTGTTCTATTAGACATGTATAACAATCCTAACATTAAAAAAAAGATTTGTCTCTCATTTTTCCGATTTATTATAATATTGTACTGTTTGGAACTTCATTGGAAGAAACAATCCTACCACATCTCAACACTGCAAAGACCCAATTATATGTAAAACCTATTTACCAGTGATAACGCAAACTAATAACACCCTCGGATCTCTTTTTGAAGATGAAGATAACAGAAAAATAGCTGTGTATCAGAAACTTGTATCAGCAGTTTTGGCACCAAAATCTCCTTCTTATAAAATGTACATTAAAATAAAATTTATATTTGCAAAATCTTTGAGTAGCTATGATTCCTCATTGGCATCCATTGAACATTGAAACAAATGATATACCTAAACATATTTCTTTTTAAAATGTATATGGTACCCATTTTATGATTCTAAGTGACTCCTACATTAGTTTGACAGAGAGAGCTACATTCATTGGTTCCCCACCCACGTTTTGCTCATCATGTGGTGAACCTGATATTTACATACGCCACATATTATGGAGTTGTAAATACACTAAAAAATGATGGTCAGTACTTCAGCTGTGGCTTAAGAACTTTCCAGTGATCAAGATTACTGCTCGACAGTTTGTACTTTGACATTTGTCACAAGAAAGCTTCAAGGCCACTTAATTGAAAGTCCTTATCCAAATATATGCACAAACAAAAAGAATATATTCTTCACCGCTAAAGTGCAACTAGTGAAAATATAGCAAACAAGGTAAATCCTGGTGCACTTCCATGACTAAATAATGCAAACGATGCAATTGCACTCCACGTTAAAATCACAGAAATATTTTTAATAATCGCTAAAAACACGTCAGCTGGAGAAATTGATCAATTCATTTCGTTTATGCAGTACTTGAACAACACTACATCTTTCCTTAAGTTTACAGGACAATGGTCACGTTCTTGCCTTAGTTTTCTGGATGACAGTGTAATTTTACAAATGGATGGCAGAATAGACACAAGTCTGTTCAGGAAGCAAACATGGAGGAATCATTACCTCCATAGGAATAGCATGCACCCAATACATATTACCAAGAGCATAATGCGTAATGAAATGACTAGAATCAACAAAAGATGCACACAGACATCTGTAGCTCAAGACGAGGTAAAAGAATTGCAGGAACGCCTATGCAAACGAGGCTACTCTAATAAAGAAACTCTGATTTCATTTGCAGAAGTACGGGGGAGTAATAGTATAGGAACCAGCCATGTAGAAGTGAAAAGAGTAAACACACCAATGAGGCTGATGATTACTTATAGTACAGACAACGAACAAGTGAAACAAGTCCTAAGAAAATATTGGCCAGTATTAATGCAGGACCCAAAGTTACGAGAAATTGTTGGGGTTAAGCCTCGTTTTGGATATAAAAACAAGAAAAACATCAAAAGATTGTTCTGTATGAAAGATGGGTTTTCTAGACCAGCACTAACTGGTCTTATGGGTACTTTTAGATGTGGACGATGTCTTGCCTGTACACACATAGATAGTGACGAGGTCTATAAAAAGATTACTACTAAGTATAGGTACACCTTCAAATGTAAAGTTACATGCAGCACTCCCAACCTAGTTTATATGGCTACTTGCATAGCATGCTATGCATTTTATGTTGGGAAAACCAATCAAATTTTTAAGAAAAGAATCCTTAGACATATGAATGATATACGCAAGGATGATCCACATAATGCACTTGCTTTACATGTCTGTAATTTCCCTACACATTATTTTGTTTTTAAAGCCATTGAGAAAATAAATGAGGGAATTAAACAAGATGTTTCTAATAGAACAGAACTTTGTGAAACTAAGTGGATCATTAATTTACGAGCGGATAAGTATCCAGGACTAAATACGGTGAATCCGCTCAAACCAGTCTTGAAGGCAAGAAGACCAACTATTGAATGAGGAGGAGGTGTGTCCCTTGTCTTGCTATACAATTGGATGTACAATTCTGTGTAATTATAGGTTTAAACAGGAGGGGTTTCCAAAGGTTAACATTTAATTGGATAAAGACTCTTGAATGAAAAGTAATGGATCATATTTTATTGGATGCTTTTTTTGTTTAAAAGGAATTGGGAATCCCAGACTTTTTACAATCTGAGGAAGGTCAAACCGAAAGTGCTCATCGTACATAACACTTTTTGGGATATCTAGAGTTTGTTCGTTTTATATGTGCTGACGTGTTTTTAGCGATTTATTAAATATTTCTGTGATTTTTAACGTGGAGTGCAATTGCATCGTTTGCATTATTTCGTTGTGAAAGTGCACCAGTATTTACCTAGTTTGTCTTATCCAAATATATGGTTAACAACAAAAAATTTTTTTTTTATTTCTAAATTGGGAGGAATTTGTGAAGTAATGACCCCATACTAGAGTGTTATTATCACATCAGAAATCTGATTCAAAAACTGATGGGATATAGATCTGTCTGCTATAAATTAAAAAAGGGCCTGTATAATCCTTTTAAGAGCTTCTTTTATCACAAAAGATAAAGATGCTGAGGTGAACATTTGTACATATTTTGTTAGTAATGTATGTAATTTCTTGTTATGGTTTCTATTGTTTTTCTTTCTTCTTGTACTGGATGCCTCTACTTTCTACTCTTAATTATTTGGATGTTTCTGTATGGTTTATTTCTCACTGTTTGGAAACATAAAATGCATTTTGGGGGGGGGGGGGATTACAAATGTGACTAACTTGTATAACTTTGCATTCTGAACATTCTTCTGGAATGTGTTGCCGGTATTTGCATCTTGGTCTAGAGCTGTCCACACCACCTAGCCAGCAAAAGCTAAGCGCTACCCATATTGTAGTCTTTCTATGTCTGTTTTACCCACACACACACAGTTTGTATAGCCTTATAGTTCCCTGGCCAAAAATGTTGTTACAAGCAGTGTTTAAAAAAAGAAAAGGAAAAAAGACTATCCAGGTTTCGGCTGTCTGGCATGTTGTTTTTTTTTCTTCTGAGGTTAATTCTGTGATGCCTGAATATAACTGTTAGCATTTTTCTCAGTTACTTTCACAGAAGCTGCACTGTCAGAAGGAAGTCATCCGTGGGTATATGTGCATACATATACAGCACCTTTGATATCTCCTGTGTGAGAAGAGATCTTGGCACAAACCTGCACACTGTAAAATATATTATCAACTGTATCCCAGCATTTTTCTCCAATTCATTTGTTAACCTAGTAACCTAATAAGTGCCCCCCCCCCCCCAGGTGACAATGAAGCACTGTCTGGTTAGGCAGCTTATTCAGAGTTTTGGAACATGTTTACTAAAACTGATCCAAGGCTGCAGGATGAAGGTTTTTTAGCCATTAAGTTGACTTAACTGATTATTATTCTTTATGATTCTTAGAAAGGAATTGCAAATTTAGAAAACTGTAATTCAGTAAAGTGGTTTTCAAGAAATGTACTTTGTTGCATCACAGTACATCATTTCAGTATTTATCTTTCTTCAATGCTCACATTTTGCTAGTTGTCCTCCCTTCTAGTTTTTGTCTATTAATTATTCACATACCTTCCAGTGTTCGGTGTTACAAATGTTGTATAACACTTAAGTCCACCAGCCATGCCTGAGACCAATGTTGTATAACAAAACAGGATACAGAGAGCAAAGGTTAGCAGCAACTTGCGCTATAGTAATTTAGCTTGGATGATTTCAAGGCTGTAATTACTGTTTCTGGTCAAAGAGATTATAGTGCCTCCTGCAGTCCTTATCTGTCTAATCACAGTGTAGCAAGTCCAAAGAAAATTGCATGCTTTTCTAGATCTGAAAAACTATGCATTCATGCATAGTGTTTTGACAGCCATTGTGTCATGAGTTAATGCAAATAAGCAGACCTAGAGCTTTTTTTTAATTTTGAGAGAACCCAAATTAGAGAATTTGATTATACTGATTTATGTAGATTTGATAACTACACTTGGCTGGTCACATCATTTGGTAGAGGTGAATAATTTGTTGCACAAAATACACCTCTCCTGCTCTGAATGACAACATCTGTGCGTCATGGAAAATTGCAAACATATAAAAAGGCGAGTTGTAGTCTCAGGAGCACACATACAGAAATATGTGAAATACCTACACAGTACTAAATTTGCTTGTTTTGGCTGTGATTTACATTGTAGAGCTTGTGAATATTTTGTTTAAATTGAGTAATACTTTGCATGAACATTCACAATAGTATGCTGTTAAACTTAACTAGAATGCATTAAGGCTGTTTTTTATTTTTAAAATTATACAATGTTCAGCAAGACTTTTCCTTCTTATAAATATATTTTAGTGTACATTGATATCTGTAGTTGACATCTGTTTATATAGTCATCTGTGATGAAGAGCTTTATGCATTATCACTGTCTGAGGATTGCTGTTTGGCCTTGGTTTTGGGGCAACTAACAGTTTTTCTGATCCTTTGATAACATCTTAAGTGGCACATGAGGTGCGTCTATAGACTTTAATGGACCTAAAGTTCTTTATCAGAGATGACCAGATAGGCAGATCACAGTAAGAATCACCCAAAAGTAAGTGATCATTGCAGCTCACCTTCATGTCATATAGCATTTTTTTCATGTTCTATTACGTCAACTGCCTGATAGCCCCTTCACTTCTTCCTTGCATTGTCTAATCTTACCCTGACATTTTCCTTTTATAGATTTCCAGATATCCTAATGCTGCTGAATTTTATGACCAATCACACCTCACTAGTAGCTTCCCTCAAGCCAACCTCCTTTATCCAGGAGGGCCATACTAGTCACTTTTGAGTAAATTTGTAGATGCCCACTAGTCGCCAACTTCACATATTAATTTAGATTTCCAAATCTATTCCATTCTAAATGTCTTTAAATTATTTCTAATATGCTGGGTCTGCTGCTTCTTGGTCTCTTTCTGTATGCCTGAACTATATGAGCCCTGCATAACCAGACTGAGTTTTCTGGTAGTCCTTACCATCTGGAAAAATCTTAAGCCTTTTTTTTTCCTCAAAAAATCTTAAGCCATTTGATGCCCCTGCCACTCCATTTCTTTCAGTTTGTCTTCCCTTCAGTTCTGATCTTATGGATGTTTAATATGTTCCAATTTATTTATTTATCCTTTGTGCCGTGGGATCTTTTACATCCACATTAGCTACTACCATCTCAGGGAGATGGAGAATGGATTTACCATCCCGTCTGAAAGATGATCCTGTCAGGATTGCAACACCCCACTTATGCTGTACTGTAATTTCAGCAGTCTGTCTTCCTGGTATTTGAATTAGAACCTCATTTGCACTAAAGACTAGTGTGCTTACCTGTTCTACCACTGACATTAGCTATTAAGCAGTATGTAAACAAAATCCCCTTTTATTTCTGTACTTCTCCAAAGTTCAGACATTTTGTTCATTATATTCCCATCTCTTTATCCATTGCATCACTAAATCTTTCCTCTTATAGTGCCTCTATCTCCCTCAGAACATACAAAACAGATTGTCAGTACACATAGTCTGAAATGTGACATACCCCTTCCACCAAATATTTGGCCTATTGTTGATCTCTTTCTCAATCCTACTTCTTTATTCTTCTTCCCTGTGCACATATGTATCACAACATGCATGAACCTTTTGGATCAATTACTAACTGTCATAATGGGCAGATGTATTTATTTATTTATTGATGGGCTTTTGTTTATCAGGATGGTTTCACTATGCCCTCTGGCTCTTTTTTTTCAGCGGAGTTCTGTGAAGAAAAACTCCATTGAAGTTATAAAAATTTTACAGAGAACAGAGAATTTAAGTTCACAGTAGAAATGTGATTTTAGAATCTTGCAGTGGGTAGTAAAATCAGACAAAAGTTAGTACAATTTGATTTCTGTAGGACTGTTGCACAGTAATAATTGGGTGCATTTACAGCAGTATACAAATTTAGTTTACGTAAGAGTGATGTACATAGGATTTATTTACAGGATAAGGTAGGATAGCTGGAGAGTTATGGATTGGTGATAGTCTAGAGATCTCAGAGACGGAGATTCATAGGTTCATAGATTAGTACTAAGCTAACTGCCCTTGCGAGCCATTTTATGCCTAGCCAATTATCCCTTGTGAGACTCCAAACCTGCACCTTGTGTTTGTAAGGCAAACACCTTAACCATTAGGCCACCCTCCCAACCCTAGAGAGAGGAAGTTAGTCACTGTATGAACAACCACCGAGCCGGGAGTGGTTCAGGTTCTGTTCTAGTTTCTAATTAAGGCTAGATGCACAGCTGCCCTGCTTTAGTGGGATAGGCTGGGAGATCCTCTGTCTGGTGATGCAAGACAAGTATAGTGAGTTTTCCGCTACAGTAGGGGATTTGGAAGTTAATAGTAGGCACTGATTACCTGAGTGAAGGCAGCATGGTGAGGAGTAGTGCTTGAGAGAGTTTTATAGAGAAGGGCATGTTATTTTGTGGGTAATTTGAAGCTGGGTGAATGTAAGGTGGTTAGCTACTTGAGCTTATTTACTGTTGAGCAGTGGTGCATATTGTAGAATGCATAAGCTGAAAACCTGGCTATTTTGTTAAAAGCATGCTTCTTGTTTATTTAGTAGGGTGACTTGAATGTTGGTTAATGTGGGTGATGTATGGAGAGGGTAGGATGATGCTAAGGATTTTCTTGGAGTCTCTGAGGTAGGGTTTGTTTTTGAAGAAGGAGCCTAGTTTTTGGTGAGTTTTTTTGATGGCTTTGATAATATGCAGGCCAAATTTTAGGTTATTGCACGAACCAAAAAGAAAAGAAAAACTGAAGACCATAGACGAAGAATCCACTTAAAAACACCAGTTTATTTCACCTCGAGCTCTTGGGCAACCACCTTCATGGAGTATAAAACATCACATAACTTGCACAGTTTATATACCCTAATACATCTAACAATTAGACAAGCAGCCTAAACCAATTAATCAATAAACATTAAAAAATACTTAATAGTACTTTCTCTTCAGATAAGTAGCCTCCAGTTACATTCCACATTCAGACCCTGAGGAAATAAAGCTGCCTCTGTTACATGAATTAAAGTGTGATATTTTTAGACTGTGTAGGAAGATACATTTAATATATTTTTTTGCCAGTAACCAGTATAAAGAAGGTGATGGTAGTTGGTTAGAATCTGATAGTTTAGAAAACAAGTTTTTATTCTTGTGCATCTGACCCTGAGGAATGCTCTGATTAGGCAAGTAACTATAATGCCTATAGTTTGTTAAAAGCTGATAAAATAATGAGCAAAAGTGATTTTATTCCTCCATACCAACATGAACATATAAAATGTTTTTCTCAATTGTTGAATTTTGCTGTAGAAAATACTTTTTGTGACTTTATGCAGTATAGTCATAAGTTGGTATATAACTTGAATAAGAAGGAATGGAAGGAACTACAGGCATTAGCGAATAATGAACATCTTATTATTAAACCATCTGATAATGGTGAAGGAACTACAGGCATTAGCGAATAATGAACATCTTATTATTCAACCATCTGATAAAGGTGAAGGAACTACAGGCATTAGCGAATAATGAACATCTTATTCTTAAACCATCTGATAAAGGTGAAGGAACTACAGGCATTAGCGAATAATGAACATCTTATTATTAAACCATCTGATAATGGTGAAGGAACTACAGGCATTAGCGAATAATGAACATCTTATTATTCAACCATCTGATAAAGGTGAAGGAACTACAGGCATTAGCGAATAATGAACATCTTATTATTAAACCATCTGATAAAGGTGAAGGAACTACAGGCATTAGCGAATAATGAACATCTTATTATTAAACCATCTGATAAAGGTGAAGGAACTGCAGGCATTAGCGAATAATGAACATCTTATTATTAAACCATCTGATAAAGGTGAAGGAACTACAGGCATTAGCGAATAATGAACATCTTATTATTAAACCATCTGATAAAGGTGAAGGAACTACAGGCATTAGCGAATAATGAACATCTTATTATTAAACCATCTGATAATGGTGGTAAGATAGTGGTGATGAATGTTGCTCAATA
Source organism: Protopterus annectens (assembly GCF_019279795.1). Classification (NCBI taxonomy): domain Eukaryota; kingdom Metazoa; phylum Chordata; order Ceratodontiformes; family Protopteridae; genus Protopterus; species Protopterus annectens. The sequence continues at coordinate 378,787,335 of NC_056742.1, forward strand.
TTATAAAATGTGTATGACACATTTAGATACCAATACCTATGTTAAGAGTAATACTAATGAATATGTTAAGGTTATGAATGACTGACACCCTTATATCTAAGGGAGTGAGGTTAAAATATTTTTCACAAAATGACAAAGATAAAAAGTTTAATACTGATGACAGTGAGTTGGCTTTATTTTACTGTCTTCCAAAAATTCATAAAAGTGGGGTTGACCCACCTGGTAGGCCTGTTGTATCTGCTCAAAAATATTTTTTATCTAATATTGGGAAATTTTTGCATGAAGATTTATTCCCTTATGTAATAAAGTTACCTAGTTATATTGGGGATAGTTTTGATTTTTTGGAAAAATTATCTAAAATACAATGGAGTGCAGATATGTTTTTTTATAAGTGTTGATGTTGCTAGTTTGTATACTAACATACAGTGTCAGTTTGGACTAGAAGCAGTAAAATGTTTTTTGGGTGATAGTCCAATAACGTACTATATTATTGAAATATTGGAATTTTGTTTGAATAATATTTTTTTTATGTTTAATGAACAATTATACAGACAAATCAAGGGCACTGCCATGGGGGCATTTTTTGCCCCCATGTATGCCAACCTGATGATGGGTTTGTATGAGTTAGAATGGTTATATCATATAGATATTTTTAAAAATTATGTAGTTAGTTGTTTTCGTTTTATAGATCTTGTTTTTATTTGTAAAGGTGGGATATCTTAATTTGGTCAGTTTATAGAAGTTATGCAACATAATAGATTTGGACTTTCCTTTGATGGCATACAGGTGGGCAAAGATATAACTTTTTTAGACATGCATCTGATTTTGGAGGACAGCAATATTTTACGTACGTCTGTGGATAGAAAATTCGCTTTTAGTAATCAGTATTTGATGGGGACTAGCTGTCATCCAGTTCATACTTTGGTCTCCTTGCCCTGTGGGGAATGTATGAGACTTAGATGGCTATGTAATACTGACACGGACTTCTTTAAAGAAATTAGTGTGACTAGTGAGATGTTTAGATTGAGGGGCTATAGTGAAGCTAGTATTCAAACAGCTATAGATAAGGTTATTGATGAACAACATAAAGTTGGTACTAAGACTAGTTTATTTCTCTACATATAGTGTTTTCAGTGATGTTTTAATAGATATTGTTAAACACTACTGGAATGTTTTGTTTAGATCAATGGACCTAAAAAATGTATTGTCTAGGTCTTTAGGTATTTCATTTCGTAGATGTAGGAATTTAAAAGATATTTTGGTACATAATAAATTTAAATATCCCACTGAGACATTACAATGTAAGACCATGCAGAAATTAGGAACTTCACCTTGTGGTCATTGCAATGTATGTCATTATATTGTTCCAGCTTTTAAGTATATAAATAGTAATGTATTTGAGGTTAAAAATATATATAGCTGTAATACTGAAGGTATTATTTATGCGTTGAAATGTCCGTGTAACCTTGTATGTATAGGAGAAAGTAAAAGGAAGTTTAAATCTAGACTGCAGGAGCATGTCAGGAATGTTATAAATAAGGAAGATAGCTCTGTTGCTAAACTTTTTATGCTGGTCCACAGTTTTAATCCAAATGGGTTACAAGCCACTATCTTAGAACATATTATGAAGGGTGTATTTTCTGATGACTTGTATAAAAAGAAGTTGTTATATAAAGAAAGTATTTTTATTTTGAAATATGACACTTTATTTCCTCAGGGTCTGAATGTGGAATGTAACTGGAGGCTTCTTATCTGATGAGAAAGTACTATTAAGTATTTTTTAATGTTTATTGATTAATTGGTTTAGGCTGCTTGTCTAATTGTTAGATGTATTAAGGTATATAAACTGCGTAAGTTATGTGATGTTTTATGCTCTTTGAAGGTGGTTGCCGAAGCGCTAGAGGTGCAATAAACTGGTGTTTTAAGTGGATTCTTTGTCTGTGGTCTACAAATTTTAGGTTATTGTCTATTATGACTCCTAATACTTTGGTATTTGTTACTGTTTCTATTATGGTCGGTTGTCGAGGTAATATTTAAGGGTGTATTGGTTGTTGAATGAGATCCGTGTGTAAAAAGCATTAATTTGTTTTTGTATTAAGGATTAGTCGATGAGCCTTTAGCCATGATCCTGTGGATGTGAAGGAGTCTTTAGTCATAGCAGAAAGCTGGAGGCCAAGCAGATGATGGTAGTATTGTCAACATATTGTACTAAGGTGGTAGGTTTGCTGGCTTTGCACAGGTTCTTTGTGAAAATGTTGAAAAGAACTGGGCCTACACTCTACCCTTACGGTACACTGATGGAAACAGGGAGTAAGTTGTGGGATAGGTTCTGATTTCATTTTATGGCCTATGGGAGACAGAGCTACAGAACAAAATAAGGGCTGAATGAGATAATGATAAGGAAAATAATAGGATTGGGAGTTGCTGGGATAATGTGTCGAATGCTTTTAACAGGTCCAGGAACAGGGACGATATTTTGTTACCATTGTTTCTGTTGATAATTTTAGTTTCTGAGAAATTAAGCAGAGCTGTTGTGGTGCGGGTGGAAGCCATGATGTATGGTGAGAGTAATTTGTTTATGTGCTGGGTTAGGAGTTGGGAATGTATGCATCTCTCTAAGATTTTGGAGAGAGGGGAGATAATTGCATGGGGTAGTAGTTGGAGAGGTCTGTGGCTTATCCACCTCTGTGTAATGGTATAATATGTGATTTTCCGAAATAATGGGTACATAGTTTTCTGTGATCTATTTATAAGTATTAATTGAGATGGGTATGCCAGGACCTCAGTAGCTAACTTAAGAAGGTATTTGAATGAGAATTTGTCAACAGCTGGTGCAGCGATTTTGTTTTTGAAGGTAATTTGTAATAGTTGAGGTAGGTATTTGATGGAAAGAAAAGAGGGGAGTATTGTATTACTGGTGGGGAAAGAGAGATGGGATGGTATATTAGATTCTAGTACAGAGATTGAAGTGTGTTGAATTTGGTGGGTGTAGGGTCTGTGGGTTTATGGTATATGTGGTGGTGGTTTAACTGGGGTATAGCGGGTTTTTATGATTGTCCAGAATTGCATGGGATTGTGGTGCTGTTTGCCTTGAAGCGAGTTAAAGAATGCAATTTTCTCTAGTTTGACCAGTTTACGTCTATTTAAGTTATCTAAAAATTTACCACTTTTGTGGTACTCTGTCTTTATTCCATGCCTTCCAAGTTTTGTGTCTGTTTAGCATGAGCTGTTTAGTTTTTTGTTGAGCCATGGGGCAGGGTTGCTTTTGTTTCTTTGTTTTCATGGACTCTAGTTTAGTATGCTAAGGAAGGTTATTGAAATGGTTAACAGCATCTTCTAGTGGTAGTTTTTTTTAGTATTCCAGTTGTACTGGCAGAAGTAGTTTATAAAGTTGTCTTGAGTCTGCATACTTGTTTAAATACTTTGTTCTGGAGTGTGATAAGTTAGTCTTCTGATGAAATGTGGGGATTTGGTCACTGCTGTTGTCTGGGAGACAGACAAGGGTGTTTGATGGTGAGGTAGTAGGGATCCAGTCTAGTATTGTGTCTGTTGCTGTATTTGTCGATTTGTAGTGGGTGAGGTGATTACTTGAATGAAATTGAAGAGGTTAATAGAGAGGATAGGGGAGTCAGCATTTACAAGTAAATGTCTATATTCACATCCCCAAGTGTAATGGTTTCTTAATTTACATGTGTGGAAAGCCATTGATGGATTTCTTCGAGAATAGGAATGTCGCTGTTAAGGGAATATAATTGTGGCAGCGGTGCAAGTAGTTCTGTGCTCGTTCTGGTGTAATAGATATTTTTGTGTTGGGATAGATGGGGTGACTCGGTGGGTATCTGGTGATGTTTAGTGCTTGTAAAAAATATTGCAACCCCCTCCAGCTCTTTTGTGTACTCTGTTATTTCTTACTATATTGTATCCCGGGGGAAGAATTTCTTCATCTTTAGTGTTTGGGTTTAGCCAAGTTTCAGTTGATTATTAGAACGTCTGGGTTGTTTGCTGCAATGCATTCCTGAAGGTCTGGAATTTTGTTGTAGATGCTTCTAAGGTTTATGTGCATTAATTGTAGGTTGTGGTTAGGATTAGTAGGGTGTGTGTTGGTAATGGTGGGAGCTGATGGTTCTGGTCGGTTTGAAGTGATGGTCCAGGGTTTGGATGGATGTCACCACAGAGTGGGTGAGAGAAGTTGTACTATTTTCTATATTTAAGTCTGATACTGATATTTGGATCTGGTAGTTCTCTTTGATGTAGCTGTAATTGAAGAAGAAGGCCAGTGTTCCAAATGGGTAGAGACTATTTGCAATTTTGTAGTTTGTGGATGTTTATTGACTAGCAGTTTAGAGTTCGGAAAAATAGTGATGGGAGAGGGGAGTGTGGTAGGATGTGGCATTGGTGAGTATGCTTAGTACAATTGTGAGAATAGACGGGAGGAGTAACATTTATACATAAGATAGAGTAAGATAGTTATCTGGGTGGAAGTTGCAAGGTATTTTTGAAGTTTCTTACAGCATATTTGGAGAAGTGAATTGGATATCTTGGTGAATTCGGTTGGTTGGTTTGTTGTAGTGGGTGGGGATAGGATGGTACAAGTTTAGATGGAGTTGGGGAAGTTGGGAATAGGGAGTAGAGTAGGGCAGCAAAGTGAACCCAAGCATAGCGAGGGTGAACAGAGCAGGCTGAGAAGGTGATATAGCTGCCATGGGTGAAAAAAATAGTTGTAAGCCTGAAAGTTATACAGGAGTAGGCAATATAATTGAACTGAAATGATGAAGTGAAAGAAGAGATTTGTGTGTTATGAGTATGTGAATTACTAAGGTGTAAGAGTGGTAGTTTAGAAAAAAATAGGAAAACTTTTTCTTAACTACTTTTAAAGCTAATCACTTTTAATGCTTGAATTAGTAGTAGCCTGTTCATTATCAGTGAAAACTTCAGGGCATAGAAAAGGAAAGAAGCAAACCAACATAGAACTGTTTGTGCAGGCAAAGAGGGAGAGTCACAAAAGCAATAGCAGGAAAGAGCAATTAAGGAAGTACAGACTGCCAGCATGAGTGGGGTGTAGGGAGGTGAAAGATCAAGGTGCAGTGGAGGCCATTTTGTATTCTAATTAAAACAGTCAGAATGCAGACCACCAAGTACTGGCCAAGCAGAGAAGATACATTTAAACTTGGTACCATCTTCAACAGAGCATGACTAGGGTAACAGAATGAAACAAATAAATTCCTCTTAACTGAGTAAAAAGACAAGCCTGTAAGCTTTTGCAGGGCTGCATGCCGTACTTATTCTGTTGTCCTTCGGGTAGGGGGTGCAGTCCACGACTATACTGCGTACAAAGACAAGTTTGAAAAAATATAAAAGCCCTAGGTAAAATCATCATTTGAATAATTAGTCTTCTCATCTGTGTACTACCTTTAAGTCCACTTACCTAAACCTGTGATCTGATTCAAGAGTTGGTCACAGTTTTATCTCGAATCATTCTGGGCCAGAGTTTCCCAGATTTTATTCTACTTTTCCTGTCTATCATTCTTTCCCTTGACTTGCCACCATCCTTCAGATGAAATATATAATCCTGAGTCTTTACTAATGCCCTCCAATATATTTCAAACTCTGTGAATAACTAAGTCTTGTCTACATGTTATTAGCATGCAGTCATCTGAAAACAGTCTAAAAATCTTCAAACTTCCTGATGTCCATTCACAGAATGTTGGAGAAGTGGAAAAGAAAACTGATAAGATATGCATGTAATAGACATGTAGGAAAAGTTCTGCCACCATAGACGGGAAAAGGAAAGGTGTGGTGTAAATTTAATGAGGAATGAGATATCAAATCAGTATGACCTATGCCTTTTTTGGGGTGTATAAACGGAAGAGATTGGCTGGAGATGAAAGACAAGGACTTTAAGTGCTTGCTGAGGAAGCAAGGTAGGATGATATCTAAGGCTTGTGAAGGGGGGGGGGGTCTGGAAGTCTATACAGAAAGATAAGTATGAATATGGATGCAAGAACTGTGGCTCTAATACAGAGGTGTAAAGGGGGGGGTGCAGTGATGAGCAGACTGGATAAACTAAGAGGTAAGAATGGGCGATGAAATAGGTGAATTGTACTTATAGTGGATTAGAGGTGGTATAGTTGGGTCTATACTAGAACATCGAAAGTTTAATGGTTCGAATCAGTAAAGGTCGACTTTTAATGATCGAACCATTAAAATTTCGAATGTTCATAAAAAATAAATTTAAAAAAAATCTAAAGGGTGTAGGCAGGGGGGCAAGCCCTTCTGCACCCCCCACACCCCCGCTACTTAAATATACAAACTCTGAGACCGCACCACATTGAAGTAAATGAAAATCTCCCCTTACGAAGATTTCCGTTTACCCGTTCATTCTGCAGTTCTCGTGTCGACAGTCAGGTTCGACATTGTCGGCTTTTGAGAATAAAATAGGTAACCGGTATAGTTATGGGTGCAGGGATTACCAGGCATAGTACACACTGCCTCCTAATTGAGGTAACCTTTTGAAAGTCGAGAGGTGGAGAAGTGGAGTACTCCAAATTCTGCATATTTTGCTCAATACAGTGCAAAATTTGTAAAGGGAGAATTTTGTGGAAGGCATTACATGGATCAAAGTATGGGAGTTGTTATGGTCACATGTGAGGTAAGAATGAGTAGAATGCAAAGAAATGTTGTTCTGTTATAATAAGATGTAAATGTGGGATGTTTGTGATTTGGGGGAAGAGGTCATCCACGCCTTGTACTACTTTCCACTTTTTTTTCTTCAGATAGCTTTCCATTAACTAGGATTTGTATTTTAGGCGCATTTTAAAGGCCTTTGGTTCATCTTGTAAACTTAAACCAACCCATCACTGTTGTGTGCAAAACTCCACTCTTTCATATCAGAGGCTTACCTTTTATCAAAAAACAACCCTACATATTCCAGTCCCTCTTTGTCACCCTTTTGTGTATACTTCTCCGATGTTCACTAACTTCTTCCGTCTTCATTGTAGCACCAAAATTTGCCTGTCCTTATTTTTCTTGAAAGTCCTTTTCTTTCCATCAACACAAACATGTTTGCATTTAATTTGGCAGAGTTAATCATTTCCTTCATTTTAACTTGATGTTATGGGGTTTACATAAGTTTTTATTGTACCTGAAACACGTCCTATAGTTAGCACTAATAAACACATTACTCAATTGTAAACTTAACAGTGAATTTTCCTAGAGTCAGCTTTTATCATGGAATACAATTCCTACCCCGTTATCAAACATCTAAAAGTAATACAATATTTATTTAACTACAAGCTAATTCATTCTTGGCTTCCTATAAATACAAACTATCAAGTATGATTTAAATAAAAATGTAAGCACTTTCTTTTATGTTTCTTCACGAAGTTGACATCCCAAGTAACTAAATTTGACAATTATTTTAACACAAGTCAGGCAGCAAATGCAAACATTAGTAACATAACAATTCATCTACCCCGGTTTCAGGAAGACCATTCAGTAAAGCCTACTGTCCCTCTGTAAAACTTCCTTAACCATATTGTCCCATTTCATCGCACAGATAGCTGTCCGTGATATCCCAGTGCCACAGTAAGTCCCAGTTACCCTGTAGCAAATCTAAAGTCTCTGACCCAACATGGGGAGAAAGTAAGTGATCGCTGTAGAAGGACTAAAGTACTAAATATTTGCATGCCCATCTTTTTACATAAAAATCTTGTCCCGAGCCTGGAAATGTCTGTGGATGACTATGATGTAATAACAGGATTGCTTTCACTCCTATGTAGCTGCAGTGAGGCCAGAAAAACACTTAATGCATGCTTCATTACTTAACTTCTATTATTAAACCACCACAGGTAGTTGTTAGTCTTTTTACAACTTTAAAGTGTTTAAGGCTAAACTCAGACTTCCAGCTTTCCATTTTGTATTTGTAGGATCTGCGTGATATTCTACAGCTCTACAGTTACTACTCAGTCCTGTGATGTCAGAACTGCCCAGCACTTGGAGAATGCTTCTCTGCTGCCTTCTACCCAAGTACAGTAAGCAACTCCTATCTTTCAGTTCTGTTGTGCTAAGATTTCTTTTTGACCACCCATTTATTTTTCCCAAAAAGTTTTTAGACCTTCTGTCTACTCCAGCATCAATAATTGTTTCTTTTATTTGTGTCGGGGTCTAATTCATATGTTTGAAATTCCAAAGCATTGAACCTCTGATCATCGAAGACCAGAGGATCAAAGTTTTGAAATATCAAACCTAGTGAATGGAGATCACCGTACAGTGTGGAATGGGAACTTATCTATTCTCTTTACTGTAGTGCGATCTCGTTGGTATATTTAAGTAGCAAGGGGTGTGGAGGGTTCAGGGGGGATTGCCCCCCCTGAAAAAATGTGAAATCAGAAGCTTTCACGTTTTAATTTTGTGGTTCGATATTTCGGAACTTCTATCCTCTGGTCTACGATGATTAAAGGTTTGATGTTCCAGAATTTTGAACATATGAAGTAGACCCCTGTGACCTACTTCTGTGTCATCTCTGTACTTTCAACATGTCATCTCTGTGCTTCCTCCTCCTAACTAAATATTTCATGATATCTTCTCATTTTTGTCTTTATTTTTTTCCTGTTCCTGAAGTCAAGCTGCAGGTCATCTGTTACTGGGGACTTGACAGGTTACAAAACCGACTGGGAAGGACCTGACTGCAGATAAATATTAATATCTCCTTCCAACACTCTATAGCGCTATTTCCACTGTAGCCAGATGCAGTAAAGCCAAAGGAATATCAATGCAGGAAACCACAACAAAAATTTATTTTATTAAACTGTACATCTGTACTTAATGAAATAAATCACTGCTGTAGTTTCCCGTGGCAGTATTGCTTTATCTGCATCTCGTCATTATATCAGGCTTGGAGTTTGTGTGCTTGAGCTGTCATTGTCTTGTTAGACTACAGCCAGATGAACAACTCAGAAATGAAATGCCATTTCTTTGCTAAGTCCTTCTTTATTTCTGCATGTGCTGCTCATCTCAGAAAGAGATCTTTTGAGAAGTCTTGGTGCACCCTTTCAAAACCCATCCACTTTTATTATACGCATCAGGAAAGCTGCATTTAACAACCATCCTGTAGTGGTATATGAGTAAAGTTAGCAAATTACTTTTCTGGCCTTGGAAAAGCTAAGGAGTTATTTTTTCCCACTTGGTGATTTCTGTTAACCTCACAATTCATTCTAGCTGCAGTTAACTTAGTTTGGAGGAAACTATACATGTTCATGTTTGGAATTTAGTCTGGCATATCAAATATTTTCCCATTCTATTTTTATTCTCTGTATTACCAATATTTATTTTCAATGTTGATATGTTTTATTCCGTACTCCAAATCTTACTGTTTTGCTACTCAGTAGTGCTTGCCTGGTTAATTGTTGAAGTTTTTAGCTGATAGATTTTTGACTCCGAGTTTTATTTTACAAGACTCCCTGAAGCTGTTTTTCAAGCTTTGGAAACTATTAGTCCTCACTAAGATCAATTTGTATATTTTCACCATCTTTTTTGTAACATAGTCACTTAACTTCAGAGGTGACTGAGATGGGGTGCAGTCTACATTTTGCTTCTTTCTTTGTTACATACTTTGCTTCCATAATACAGTAAAACATTAACATTGATGGAATAACTTCAGGAGAATACAGAAAAACAGCCCTTCATGCTGTCTTTAACTCTGAACAGCCTAGCTTTGTGGAGTAGAGGGATAAAACCTGGTCTGTGACCTTGACCTGTTTGACTAGTTTCTCAGGTGCTGAAAAAACCCATCAGGGGAGGATGAGAGCGAGTCAGTTTCCTTTCCTTTTTCTCTAGACTTTGACACAGATTGAGAGAACAGTTTGGCTTATGATTTTCTGCTAGCAACACGTACATTGAGGACAGCCTTTCAGATGTGAGAAAACACTTCACATGGTAGTGTCTTGAGGCCCCTGATTTCAGCTAGAGAAAGAAGACCTTCTTGGTCTTGGACCCCATAAGCCAGTAGGCATCTCTCCAGTCCAGGAAGCCCTTTTAGATGTAGTTCAAAAAGCAACCTTACAGCCAGGTCCCAAGAAACTTCTGTTCGGGATCCTCTCAATTTTCTGTATACAAATCCCTTTGGAAGTCCAAATATAATGTCCTTGGAATCTTCTAAGGGAATTGTTGTGGCTGAATACTTTAACTGATGTTGGGGAAAGCTGATTACTGAAGCATTTTGGGGAAAAAATATACACTTCATCAACCCTGGCCTTCAGAGGCCTGAATGTTCAGATTAGCTTCCTAAAGTACCAGGAGTATATTATTAAGTTGCTCCAGAATAGTTGTGGGGAAGTACATGATGATATCCCGAAAACACCTAGAGTCATCCGTAAGCACAGACTGTTTTACAGTTCATTAAGAATGCCATAAAAAATCATGCAACGAGACAGGATTCTCCTATTTTAATAGACTACTTGGATTTAACCTTACAGCACAAATGCTTATTCACAGGCAAACTATCTTCTATATATATATATAGAATCATTCGAGAAGAAATATATAGTTGCTTAGAAAACTTTTGGAACTACTATTATACAATTAATGTCGAGTCCCCCCTAAGAAACAAGATGAAGTATTTATTTTAGAATTGGCGGGTAAAACAACTTCTGTTAAATGGAAACTATATGCCTGGAGGTTTTTATATAGATCATTCTATACACCTCAAATCATGAATAAAATCAATAAAAAAATAACATATGTAACAAATTTAAGTCCGGGGTAAATATAGGATGGGGCACATCTTCTCTGACTGCTCTGAATTCAAAGTTTATTGGGAGAAAGTAAACAACTTATTGCAAGCCTTATTTACAGATACTTTTACTTTAAATAGATATATGGTTCTCTTCAACACTCCCATACCAAATTCTGTTAAAAAAAATAAAATTCCCCTTGATCTGGTCAATACTTGCTGTGTCCAGAAAGATCATTACAAGAAACTGGATGTCAAATCCCCCTCCAACTTTTATAGAATTCAAGAATGGTATAATTCACTTATGTCACTTAGAGATTTTGACCATAAAGTCACAAACACCTAGGAAAACACATGCGTTCATTATGTGGGTAAACTTACAAAATTTGTTAAAAGAAGTTTAAATCATACTATGAATTATTACAATTATTCATATTAATGGAAATTTGTATGTGATGTCTTCGTAAATACTTTTCTTGTTTTATATTTGTTAATATGTTCTGAAAATTTCTTGTTAAATGTATTGAGATTGTTTGATTTTTATGTAAAATTAATAGCTGTTTTAACAAAAAAAAAAAAAAAAAAAAAAAAAAGATTGCTATAAAATGTGGCTATGGTAATGTGCATGCAACATCCATGACTGCTGCAGTATTGTCAGTTATCAGGAGACATCCATGCCTGAGGATGTAAAGGCTCAACTTTTTAAAGGTCTTTGGATAAAAAGTTGCTCTTAAGACCCTTATTTTAAAGTATGTGTAAAAAAAAAAAAAACTGGAAACTGTGGAGTCTCTCTAGAACATGTTTCACCCTGTGATTCCCAAAAATATTTGAGATGGTCTGTCTGAGTAAGGACCTTACTGACAGACAGGGAAGAGGTAAACCAGCAAAAGGTAAAAAGGTCGCACAGAAATGGAAGTAGTAGCAGCTAGATGTAGTTCTGTGGTCTTCCAGATTCAATTCCGAAGAGTAGCATCTTGGATAGTATCATCTTCCCTCTCCTCGCAAAACTCTGCCCACTCCCCCACCCCCATTTGTCCCAAGATATCTGGTAATCTGATCACCTCCTACCAGTGCTGGTCAAGCACAACTTTAGAGCAATGGGTCTTATTTGGGTCTTGCAGGTCGTCTCCAGAGGGTGCACACTGCACTTCACATACAAACCAAAAAGAGGACTTCTGTCTGTTTCACATAACCAGGAACATCTAGCTCTCCCTTGGCAGAAATACAGTTACGAGGAACCTTAAAACCCGTACCTTTTGGCCCGGAGGATGCAGAGTTTTACTCCAGGTTGTTCTTGTTCCAGGGAAAAACTACATAAACTGGAACACACTTTTATAATAAAATTGCAAGTTTGCTGCAAAGGCCCCAAATCAAACTCACTATTGCACTGCCTTACAAAAACTGAAGTGTGAGAGCTACATCATTTACTGACACTGTGTCAATTAAAAACTGCCCCAAAGTAATCTTTAATCTAAGGAATTACCCACCCTTATTAGTATTACCCAGTAAACATGTTCCAACTCTGCATGTGTGCTCACAAACCCATCGCGTCCTATATGTAACTAAATCAAACAACTGGTATCGTGACTCGCTATACAGTGTCTTAAGAGTTCCATTATTTGGCTACAATTCCCTCACCTTAGAAATGAACACAGAACACAGACCTAGTACTTTGGTCCTGTCAGTGAACATACAAACACTCGCATCCTTTCACTGTACACCATCTGCATCATTTTTCCTAGCACCTTAAATCATACAATCATACACTACACTGTGTCCAACCTCTGTAAATACTTTCTGCTGAGGAATTTCTTTATTTTAATACAATTAACCTGTCTTCTCTTTTGACTTTATTTCTTCTTTTTATGTATTATACCTGTATGTTGTATTGTATATGCATTCTTGCACTATAAGTATTTTTTTTTGTCCTTGCGGAATGTTCTGTTGTAACCTGGAATATGCATTGCATGTAATGAATGTTGCTATTTAGTCATTTTTTTTTTTTTTTTTGCTAAGTTTTTCATGTATCTGTCTTGGAGCTTATCTCCCCGGGCCTCTACTGAAAATGGGCATATATCCAGTTAGACTAGCCCGGTCAACAAATGTAAAATAATAAAATAAATATTAATCCTCTCATTCTCCCTGCCACTTCAGCTCTCTTCTCTTTACTACTACCCTCACTGATACCTACTCTGTACGCAAATAATTCCTTTTCTGATCCTACATACCCTTCTTCCCAACAAATCGGGGAGAAAAATCCAGAAATAATTGGGGTCAGTCAGGGAAACTAAAAATATTAGTACTATTAACTTGCTACATTGACAGAATAATGTTGTTATACATTTTATGAAGTAAAATAACTATACAACTCTAAGTTGTTATTTATTAGTTGTAATTCACCACCTTTTCTTTAAAAGTTATCAGTTTTAGGAGGCATTAAGAGGGATAGCACTAAAATTTGAGTTAGAATCCGGAATGATCCCGGAAATCATGGAGAGTTGAGAGGTTATACTTTTCTTCCGTCCTTTCTTTTCTCGTCTTCTGCCAGCTGTTTTATTTCTCTTCCACTTAACTTTATTGACTCTTACTTGATCTGCTAGCTGTAATTTCCTCACATTTATAACTTGTTTATGAAGTGTATTGCTGTGTATTTGACACAATTCCTGTGTTATTTTCAAAATGCATTCCCGGTCTACTTTTACTTTGCTGTGTAAATTCTTTCTCTTTGTAATTACTGTGAAGCTAAAAATGGGCTCTTCTCAGTCAGATTATCCCAGTCAACTAATGTAAAATTTAAGTAAATAACACAAAAAGGTGAATTGTGCAAATGTATTTGGGACTTGTTAGGTTAATCAAATTCTTAAAAGCTCTCTAATTCAAGATGTTAACTCTAGCAGTTATCATTATCAGTGCCATTACAGTGCAAGGATGGCCACTTCCACATTTTTGTTTTTAAAGGTTTTTAGCAGGGGATCATCATTACCAATTTTCCTTCTTGCCTTTTGGTTTTGCTAATGCACCCAGCATTTTACATGTACTGTGGCACTAATCACAGCTCACTGCAGGACCAAAAGCACTCTACTTGGACAACTTCCTGATTCGGACCAATCTCAAGATGAGATAGAGAGGGCAGTGGTGCCACACTGCAGACTGTCTCAGCAGACAAGGTTTCTTCCTGAATGAGAAGTCCTGTTTATGCTAGCCAGAATGGTGACTTTCTTGGGCACCAACTTCACAAGGCTTGCCGATCACAGTAATGCCTCATACCCAGTACATATGTGTATTAAAGCAGTTGCAACAGGCAGGACTAGTTTACTAGGAAACAGTTGTGATGTGCACAGTTCATCTTACTGATAACAGTACACACGTACAGGGTTTTGATCCCTCAGGTATTGCATGTGACATGCTAGGTAAATCAGTAGTAACAGCTAGGGAGAATCTATGTATACTTATCCACATTGCATCCACCATTCTTTCAGTGCCACTAACCATTTTGCACATGAGGAAACTTCAGTGGTATCTAAAGAATATCTGGGAACAGCAGTCTCTCTCCCTGGAGCCTACAATCCCAGTCCTTTCCTGTATAAAGAGAGCAAGTGCTGGAATGTTGGATAGAATAAAGCCAGAAGAAAAGAGACATGGCCTTCAGATAACCTCCCCTAGACAACACCTTGACCACAGAGGCCTTAAACATAGCTCAGTCTGTATATCTCAGACGTAGCATGATGTGCATATTCTTGGACTTCCAAAAGAAGGGCACGTGGATTTCCAGCAATAAACAACTACACGTACAAAGAAATAATGGCAGTTGCTCAGGCTCTCAAAGCACTCAGGACAGTTTGTAAAAAAAACAAAAAAGCAAGTCGAGTGTACACTTGTGACTTCTGTAGGCTAGCTGTGCAAGCTTGGGAGCAGACCATGGAATACTTTGCACCTTAAGGCAACCTGTATACCAACTTTGGAGAACTCCTTGTTGGATCAGTTAAGTAGGACCTTTGCCAATTCACAATCTTAGATTCTCCAAACAATGGACATCTGAGAGAAATTCTTTCTTCAAAGCTCCAAACAAACATGCTTGAGCAATAGATTCCTCCTGCCGAGATTGGCCATGTATGTTTTTCTTTGCTTTTCCCCGTATGCCCCCTACTGGCTCTGGTAATTCAAATGTCGAAGGACAGGCCACAGATTATGCTAACTGTGCTTTCTGGCCCAGGCAGCACTAGTCTCCCACTTAATACAGATGACATGGGCAAAACCTTTACTGCTAACTCCGCCTTTGAAGCTCCTGATGGATTGCAGGGAGGTTGTTATACTTCCCAAGCATACTGTTCAATTCCAAGTCTTTTTCCACTACTCCATATGTGATGATATGGGTAAGTGCCTGCATAGCCAGCTGGAGTTTTAAAAAGAATGATATGTCCTTTGAATATCAAACTGATTTATACAAGTTGCTTGTGTTACAAATGTATTAGAACTGTATGTCATTTGTAGATCAAATTGATTTTGTACAGATGTTTGTGATGAAAATGCATCTGTGAGCCTTGCTTGTGTTGAATTGTATCAACAGTGCACCCTGCTGAAATGAAGAGAAATGTACATGTATTTTTGTATACATGTTGTAATAGAGGGTACTGGCACAGCAGTGTTTAACTTTAAGAAAAATAAGGGAAATGGAAATGAGCTGATAAGCCATTAAAAGGCATCCCACAGTGCTGAGTAAGACAGGAGTAGCTGGCTCTGAGGAAGAGCCTTTGTCCATTAGCTCAGGGAAAAGAGGGGAAGCCCCAGGCACTGCCATAAATATTTGGATGTGTAATAATAAAAAAAAAAAAAAAAAAAAAAAAAAAACATTCGTATAAGCATACACTTTGGTTACAGTAGCCGAAATCGGTCAGCATTTATTAAAACAATTCTGTTAAGAGGTCAGCCCTCTCAGTCTCATTTGTCAGATAAACTTTTCCCATTAATACCACTTTACTCAGTGTCTAAGTATTCTATGCATCTGATCAGCTAAAGGTTAAAACCCAGTTTCTCCATGTTTATTTGTGTCACACAATGTAATAATTAAAACATGTTCTGAATCTAAAATAATAACATAATTAAGTGTTCATGCATCTGTCTTGAATTCAAGCCATTTAACTTTTCAGTGTTTGTACATCATTTGTTGCCTTTTTTCAATGCAAACATAGACTCTGCCTCTCAAGTATTACTTCATTCAAAACGGCAGTATGATCTTTTCAGGCATTCATTTTGCATTTGAAGGCCTTTGAGTGCACTGATCAGAACTGCAAAAATGTAAGTGAGATATTGGGGAAATGTCCGATTCCTTCTCTGAGGTGCAGCAGTTTTGGAGTTAATATGATGATTACTACTGTTGAAGTGATACTCCATTCCTGCCCCTTCCCGCACACTCATCTGTGTTTGCAGGGGGATTCCTTTCAGCAAAAAACTGCTTGTAATGTTTAACAGCTAGTTGCACACTGCTGATGTTTTATAAGACTCGCAGTACATTTTTCTGAGTTCTGGACTTGCAGTTCGGAGTGTTAAACTTTTGATCTTTTTCTCTGTATGTGTATCAAGTTCCCTACTCCAGGAACAGGAGACTTTCCTATGTTTCTTGGACAGATATTCACTAATCAGTATGATCATCCCCTCTGGTCTCAGTAGATGAGACCAACCTAAATCTTTCTTCCTAAATGGAAAACTAAAAAAACATGTATAGATCTGTACAAACACCACAGTTACATCTGTGTGTATTAAAATATCTAGAGTTCTGTTTTTTTATTTTTTTATTTTTTTATTTACATTTGTTTACCGGAAAATTCCGACTGGACGCAGTTTCTTTTTCAGCGGATGCCCAGGGTGAAAAGCTCCACATCATGTACATGATAAATAGAGATACAAAGCTGCAGCAATAGTAAACAACATTACATGTTGTTGGCTTTAATACAATAACAAGATATTGATTATCAACAGTATATACAGTAAATGTTGCAAGTTAAGATAGTTTCTTGTTTATAATATTAGTAAAGTTGTCAGACAAGATGTTAAGGTTTGTAAAGACAACTAGCTATTTCTGACTGTGGTTAGTAGTGGCGGTAGTATAGTTGGGTTAAGAGTCTAGGTGGGGGGGTATGGGTGGGGAGGTAAGGGTGGGGGTGTTAGTCTGGATTAGAACAAGGACAAAGCCAGTGCAAATTTAAGTGGAATTTGAGTGCAGTCTTGAAAAGGCTGCTGGAAGGTAGAGTAGTTATCGAGGGTGGAAGATTGTTCTAAAGTTTAGATATGGTACATGAAAATATGGCTTCTGCTGAGTTTTTGGGTTTGATAACAGTTGATTTTTGTTGCTTGATCTTAGGGGCCTAGTGGGGTGATAGGGTTGGAGAAGGGTTTGAAGGGAAGGGATGTTAAGGGAGTGGTTATTAAGAGTTTATGAGCGAGGGTGAGTTGATTAAAGTGAAGGAGTTGTGGGAGTTCTAGCCTGTTTAGTTCTTTAAGGACGATACAGTGATTGCTGCGGTAGGAGGTTCCAGTGGCAAATTTAGCAATTTTGTTGTAACAAGCATTCAGCTTGTGTAGGTCTGTCTGTCTAAGGTTGGTAAGTATGGGGGATGCATAGAGTAGGGTGGAGATTAGCTGGGAATTGGCTATGGAGATTCTAGCCACCTTGGTTAGGATTTGGCAGCTTCGATATAATGCACCAAGTTTCTTGTGAACTTTTTTTATTGTGAGAGATATGTGGGTGTCATATGTAAGTTTGTTGTCTATTTCCACACCAAGTAATTTTGTGTGTTCTGATGGAGAGATGATGGTATTGTCTTTGGCAAGAATGTTGAAGTGGGGGGTATTTTGGGTGGCTTTGGAAGGTTGGAACAGGAGAAGTTTTGTCTTACCTGGGTTGAGTAGGAGCTGAGCATAGGATAACCAGCTTTCTACAGAAGAGAATGATTTCTGTACGATTTGTTTTAGTTCTGGTAGAGTGGGGGCAGAGCAGATTAAAGTAGAGTTGTCTGCGTACTGTATAAGAGATGCTTGTGTGGTGGCAGTATGTAGTTTTAGTGAAAAGTGAGAATAGCAGAGGGCCAAGGATAGACCCTTGGGGAACTCCGAGAGTAACTGGGAGGTGAGGTGATATGTTATCATCCCAGATTACTGATTGCTGGCATCCATGTAGATAGCTGTGGAACCAGTTGCAGGCTGACTGTGCGGAATGGTTGAGGAGAGTAGAGAGTAGTAGCTCATGAGATACCATGTCAAAGGCCTTTGAGAGTTCTAGAAATACGGCAGTAGAGAAGAGGCCATTGTTTTTGTGATGAAGTATAGTGTTGGTGAAGGAGAGCAGAGCGGAGACAGTGCTGTGATATGGCCTGAACCATGTTGAGTTTTTGGGAGGCGATCATTAGCTAGGAGGTAGTTGGAGACCTGGGTGTTGATACATTTTTCAAGTATCTTGGAGAGAGGGGAGAGGATAACAATGGGTCGGTAATTGGAGAGGTCAGTGGAGGGGGGGGCGCCTTTGTGGAGGGGAATGATGTGGGATATTTTCCGTATCTGGGGAACATGGAATGGTTGAATAGAATTTAATTTGGATAGGCTAGTGTATCAGCTGCATTTTTCAAGTATTCAGAGGGGAGGTTGTCAGCTTTGAGTTTGGTGGGTTTAAGTTTTGACAATAGTTTTTTTATGTTGGAGGTAGGTACTGAGGTGAAGAAAAAGAGGAGTGGGGGGTTTAGGTTTATGAGTTGGGGGGGCTATTGTAGGGAAGTGTTTGTTTAGAGATGTTCTAGTTTCAGTGAAGTGTCTGTTCAAGGATTCAGCAATACTGCTGGAGAAGGGGGGAATGGACGGCTGGGGGGTATCCACCTTCCTTGGGTGGAGGATAGTGTTAATAGTGGACCAGAATTGCTTATGGTTGTGGTTGGTAGAGTTTAGGGTGGATTTATAATAGAGGGATTTGTCTAATTTTATATGTTTTTTGGCTTTATTGCACAGTTGAAGGAAGGATTGCATATCTGAGTTAATTTTTGTTAGGCACTAGTGCTCTCAGGCCTTACCTCTGGATTTCATTAGGGTTCTGGTGGTCTTTTGTAACCATGGAGCATGCCTGGATCTGACTTTGGCATTTCTTACAGGAGCATGGGTGTTTAGGATGGAGAGGAAGGTACTGTTGAAGTGGACAGCCTCATCTAGGTTGAGGTATTTTAGTGGTGACCAGTTAATGTTTTGCAGGGAGGAGATGAAGGAGTTGGGATTGAAGCTGGACTTCCGTATTTGCCTGTGGATAATGGGCTTCTGACTGTTTGTGTGGTGCTGAATTAGGAAAGTGGGGGAGTGGTCATTAAGACTGTCTGGTAAGCAGCCTGCTAGGTAAGAGTGAGGGGTTTTGACTAGGATCCAGTCAAGTAAGGTATGATAGGGTTTTTGGTGATTCGGATAGGGGATTGAGTAAGTTGAGTGAACCCATGGAGATTAAGGTGAATGGTTGGGAGACTGTTATTACAGGATAGCCAGGTGAATGGTTGGGAGACTGTTATTACAGGATAGCCAGTTGATGTTAAAGTCACCAAGAATGATGGTTTCCTGGGGTAGAGATAGAGTAGCCCAGCTCAGGAGATTTTCTAGGGGTGTAATATTTTGCCCTGGTGGGAAATAGCATCCTATGGTATTGATTTGTTTGGGTTTAGTTTGAGACTGGCATAAAGGATTTTTTCATTGTTGTGGTGAGGGGCAGATTAGTTCAGGAGTTGAATATTGAGGTGGTGTTTAAATAGCAATGCCACACCACCTCTTTTTTTGGACAATCTGTCTATGCGAAAGATGTTGTATTTAGGTGGAAGTATTTCCTCACTTTTGAGTTGAGGCTTGAGCCAGGTTTCAGTTAGGAAGAGAACATATGGGGAATATATGCTTATGCTGGGGAATATATGCTTATGCTGGCATGTAGTTCTTGGATTTTATTGAATATGCTTCTGATATTTAGGGACATTATAAGTAGGTCTGTTGTTTTCTTGTTGGCTAGGAGTTGAGTTATGGGGGGGGGTTGCTTGGACTAGGGTTTGTGGTTGGGTTGGATTTGGGAGGACCAGGGTTTGGATGGATGTCTCCATCGAGGGCTAGTTTATAGAGGGTGTTTAGGATATGTTTTATATACATAGTAAATTGCTTATGGTATCTTAGGGATATTTTATTTTTGAGTGTGGTAGGTGTTTGGTAATGGAGTGTGTGTATTGGGAGGATGTTTTTGGTGGCAGGGGTTGTGTAGTTATAGTATAAATGTTTGTGGGAGGGTGTTGAGAGTACAGTGGAAGTTGTTGGGGCATGTGACTGTGGAGCCTTGGTAGGTTGTAATGTGAGCAAGAACTACACAGGTTAGGATTGTTATATTAGGTAGTAGCATGATTGTGTTGGATGTAAGGGGAGGGGGTGAGTAGTGGTGTAGCCTAATTGCTAGCAATTGGGGGTGGGGGTAAGGCTGTGAATAAATGCAGAGGTACTGGAGGTGGGTGGGAATAGGGGGTAGGGAGGAGAGCCGAGTGAGCGTAGTGAATGGAGCAGGCTAGAACTCCCCCCAGGCTAAAGATTGCAGGGTAAGTGTCTAAATAGCCAAATTGTTTTTCCCTACTAGATTCTAATAACTCCAAACAATCTATAGACCTGATTTCAGCTGTGTCCTTTCTGGGTAGATACCTAGTTTGAAGCAGACAAAAAGTGGCAGTTTTAAGTACCTTTTTGCCTCTATTTTACAAATGGGCAGTTCCACTGTATCTACTGGGTTACCTTATTTTGCCTAGAGCTTTATCTTGGTGTACTGATAACTAAAAAGAAAAAGTTAACTGGGAAATGTATTTACAGCAGATGGGGTGCAGCTGCCATCCCTAGCCGTGGGTAGAGCCAGTTATTTCTGCTTTAGACCAGGTACTTTCTACAGTAGCAGGCTAAGAGGGAAACAGCCAGACACCTACAGTAACTTATTTTCTGTTTAAAGCTCTTGAGTCCTTGTGGCTGGTTTCTTCACTGCAGATGCAGCCAGTGGCCAAGGATTCAGCAAGTGGGGGACTGAGAGAAAACCCATTCACAGGGACATTGGTCACTAAATGAAAAAATGGAGACAAAAACAATTATTACGTTAAGGTCTCTGAAAGGGGAATGAGAGAGAAGTGATATAAAAAGTAACTGAAATAATAAATTATCACCTAGGCAGGAGGCGTATTGGGTTTAAGAGTAGCAGCACGGTACATTATTTCTTTGGTTCTATTTTACGGTGTTCCCATTAAGGACTGCTGCTTGTGAGGTAAGTGTAGTAGCTTTGTTTCTTACAGTACCTCACATTATGGTCTCTGTGTTGTCTACTAAGATATTTTTTTTCTTTGCTTCACTACACAAATGTTTTTTGGTTTTGTTTTTAGATTCCAATCACTCGTTGATCCTGAATCAGACATTTGTGGATGAGCCTCTGGTTATGGAGTAAGTATTTTTTTCCATTGAGATGTTGCTTTCTATTATAGTTTGTGGTAGGAGCAGGTTGAAACTTTGTTGTACAAGCAGTAAATAATTTCACAATCTGTTATGCAGAGTGCTGCACATAAAGTAGATTGCTGGGTTCCTTGTGATGATGGTATTTCTATTCTGATTTCTGGAGACCATATGCGTTTCTGCTAGGGTAAGAGTGCAGTTGGGTGTTTGATACAAAGAAACAGTGTTGGGATAACTAGACTGACTTAGAACCTGTGTAGAAAAAGGAATGTGGAATGGAACTGAAGTTTTGACATTACTTTGTGCTCTGTGCTGTCAGATTTGAACAGTATGAAAGCTTAATTTTCTGCTTGCTGGAACCAACAGTGTTTATTTACCAGTCAGGCATAACAACTGACTTAAGCACTGTTCATTTGCAGAATATTCAGCATCTCCACAGAATACTGATAAATCTTTTTACCTGACTGTAAACATTGCTTTCATTATATCAGTTGTGATTTTCTTTTACTTAATGCCCCAAAAATTGTTAGAACAATAGGGAACTGCATTGGGCTGTGATGTGAATGCCTTCAGTACTAGAGAATTTCGAAAGCGTGGGGTGAAGTTTTACATCTTGAAGCAGTGAAGTCTTTTGCCCGAGTGAAGTGAGGAATATCTGTGAATTAATTTTATCCTTTTATATGTCTGCGAAGAGTTTTATGTTTCCCTGTTTTTAACTTGCCATGTATTTTTCACATTTGATGCTGTCTGTACTCATGTCTGCTTTATCCACATCTGCCGTACTTTAACATTCCACTTAAGTAGGTTTTAAGAGCCCAAACTATTGTTTGCATCCCTAAAAGCACTTCTAGAGGAAGGAACATCAGAACATTCAGAACAGCTGGTACAATTCTGGTAATTGTGTTAAATATAGGCCATGCCTTTACGATGGGATATATATCAGCGTTTGTTTAACAGACATAGTTCTGATCAGACAAATATCCCTTTCTGTTTTTAACATTTGTCATAGAACATAAATATTTAATGACGTTATGTGGAATTCTTTTAAGTGTATTGCTGTGCTTTCCATAGCAAATGTAAGTAGCAAACATCTGTAATATTAAGTGTAAGAAATTAAGCAGTCATTACTGTAAATGACTGCCAATTTCGCATTTTATTTTGTTGATAAGGAAAAACCCTTGAAAGCTATCTTAAAGCTGAAATCTATTGCCATTCTTTCAATAAAGACTAAACCCATAGTTTTACCAAAGTAGGTAAATGAGTGTTTAAGACTAGTTCAGTGTTGCATTTTAGTAAGACACATTTTCAGCCGAGTTTCTGAGGTGGAAAGAACACCGTGTTTGTTTGTTTGTGTCTTTCGGCTTTTCCCAGTTAGGGGTCGCCACAGCAGAACTCCGGTCCGCTAATGATTGGCAGTAGATTTTTACATACTGGCTTGCTGGGCCTAACGCACAACCTTCAACGAAGGAACGCCCATTCACGCATGTCGCTACACAGAAGACGCTCTAACTGAGAATCGAACGGGCAACATCTAACTGTGAGGCGACAACGCTACCGCAGCACCATACATACATGGAAGAAATAATGTATATGATGGTTTGTTATGTAAACCATAATTTAAGTCTGTAGCTGCTTTTATGAAGACGTATGTTGGTTTTGGTTACCCAGAAGGTTTAGCTGGAGTACATAATTCATTTCAAATTCCAACATTAATACCATTTTGTGGGTGTAGTCATAAAGAAAAGTTGAGTAGACAGTGAAACTAAAACGTCAAGCGTGGCATAATTTCATTTTCTTTACAAACAATTTGCAGCTTTAGCATGAAGGGTATAACCAGAAATGTAATTTAATTGTAAACCAAAGATGTGCAAGAGAAATGCACCAATACCTGTAATGATCTCATGGTGTGCATTAGCATTGTGTTTTCACTGATGACTTGGGTACAGTGCACCCTTTTCCCCCTTCTGCCAAAAGTCTTTTCCCTGGCAGAAGTCAGTTATTGACTGTAATACATTCTTTCAAAGCATTATGGAAGCTGTTTCCCTGTCAAATTGTCTGTGTAACTGCATAATCTCACTTTTTTGTTAAGTTTTTGACATTTGCTCATTGTTCTGCAAGCGACGGAGCCACTGGATTTGCCTGGATTTTGTTTTACTGGCTTTTGATGGAGTGTTTTAACAGGTAATGATAATTTTGTTACACCAGTATTAACTGAATGCTGAACTCAAAACACTGCTCTTAGTTGCTGCGGGGCTATCTTAGTATATTTTCTCATACGTGGATTTAGAAAGTCAGGGTCACTGTATTACATTTTTGAATCCTTTCAAACTCCTGTACGATATCTGTAATTATTTTGTTTTTGCTAACTGTGTAAATTATTGCTATTGTGTGCCATTTTTCAAATTGCTTCCCAATGTTTGTCTTTCGGCTTTTCCCATTTAGTTGTCGCCACAGCGGAACTGCACCACTGCGGATAAAAATAGCTTCCTAATGGTAACACCATTTGGATACATAAAATCCTTTTTTTTTTGGTTACTAAAATAAGTTTGACTCGTGGTTTGAGTAGTATTATGGCCAGTAGTTTTTTTAGTGTTAACTAATTACCTCCAGTACAGTTCTTTAGTGTGTGTACCTGTAACTCCCAGTGGGTATGGCTTGAGCCTTTTAAAAAATGAATTTTACCACCTTACAGTTCAAGCAAATGTTCATCTTTCTGGAACTGTAAGTATTACTAGAAAACTGGAATTAGCAAACTAATCAGGATAATTTAATCTTTATATTGGTGGCATTCATTCAGTTCAGTGCTTTAAACTGGATTTTATAAACCAAGAAAGTGAATATTAGTTTTGTAATATTGTATAAACAACTTTTGATATATTAGTAACTATTCAAGCAAGACACATGCTGCCAGTAGGATTTTCTTTATGCAGCTGCGAGCTTTCAGTTCTGCCTCTGTTAATCTGAATGTTGAAATATTTAGCAAAATATGAAAATTATTACAATATAAACAATGTACAAATAATATTATGTCTCTTTACCTGCATTAGACAGAGGTCAAATATCAGTACAGTTTTCTTTGCCATCATGTACGCTTTAAGATGAAATCTTCTGATACCTTGCATGTAGCAAATGCAAATATAAACGAGCAATATTTGATGCCTAGAGGCATCAGTAGGAGTTAACTGCAGAAACACCTGGAGGTGCACTCGACTGTAATGAGTAGACATTTTTTTTTTTACTATACCTGTTTTTATTCATGCAGTCATTCTCTAATTTTCATTGTATCCTTTTAAGTATTGTAGTGGAAGTGGAACCTGTTCTGGCAGTCAACAGACATAAGACAGAGAGTAAATCTTGAATGGAAAGCCAACCCATTGCCTGAAGTGCGTGCAGTCATCACACGATCACACACGCACACTTATGAGCAGTGTTATATGATCATGGATGTTCATGCATTTGAGATGTTGTTGGTATAAAACCAAGATCCTGTTTAAAAAAAAAAAAAACTCACATGGACACAAGGAGAGCATGCAGATTCCACGCAGAAGGTAGCCATCTGGGAATTATACAAGAGAAGCAAGTATCGAAGGCAACAGCGTCAGCCACTGTAACTCCATCTGTCATGTGCTTCCTATTTATTCCCTCTTGCATTTCAGCCACTTTAACCTCACATCTCACATCATTGGGGCATTTCTCTTTTTCATGGAGGTTGCCTTGTGACAATTGACCCATGAATGGATGGTTGCTGGGAAGTAATAATTTGTACCTTAATGTCAATCTAGGCAGCCGTGAGGGTTGTTTGGTCCCATGTTCCCATTGTCCCATAGTTGTCTATTCCAGCTTTTGCCCACTCCAGACTAGAGCCATGCACATGTAAAGATGTACCTTAATTGTCCTATTCCTGTATAACTTCTTGTCTGCCCCAGCTGTCTTTGCCCCACTGGTGAGTGGCAGTTTTTTTTTCCTATTTCCACTACTCACTAGCTGGTATGTGCTCTCAAGCCATTCCTGAAGACTTGCAGTGATGTTCATCGTGTTACCCTTTTGCAGTCATCACACTTGGGTTATCCTGCCATCAGGCGGTCCCGCAGTCGGCCCGAATTCCAAAGTCTTGGTCCGGCGTCGGTTGCTGTCTCTTCTTCCCTAACGTCAGTGCGCCAGGGGTATTTGAGAGGCATCCAACGCCATTTTCTTCGGTCTTTCTTGCTGTGCGGTGCCCGAAGCAGAAGCAGTTCGCAAGTGCCGGTCGGCCGACACCTGAGATTTTCGAATCGAGTTTCAGTCCAAAGTCTTCAAAGCTAAGTACCCCATTGAGGAACCTTTTCTTGCCTCGGTCAGATGTCAGAAAAAGTTAACAACCGCATTTCTTGTTGGAAGCAAATACCTCATAAGGACTTTCATTCTTTTTGTATACCTTGCCTAGGCCCAGACCACGACGTCACTGGTTGACAGTTTTGTGCTAGGTTCAATAAGCGAACTATAAAGCGACGCTTTGATTTCGCACGACACTACTTCGGTAGAAAATTTAATTACACTATGCCATCAGAGCAACCGACTACCGGCATGCATCAAAAACGCAAAGATAAAGACAGGCAGCCTAGATCCAAGCCAGACTCCGAGATCTCGGCTGGGCCGGTCGCTGGTTTTCAGTGAGGCGCCTACACAGCCCCTGGCTACCGCTGAATTGGATCCCCAGACCGCTTCGGATCCCCCAGCAGAGAGTTCTAGGCTGACACAGCCATTTTCTTTAGGCCCTACTGACGGCATTGCAGAAGGAGAAGCCGGTGCTGTAGAAACACCTTCGGTTTCTGAACGTGTCTTCAGACCGACTACTCTTACCATAAAATCTTATGCTAAGCTTAAGACTCCTCTAAAACCAAAAAAGACTACTCTTCATTCTCCAGGTCAAGGCCCTATGCCTAAGAAACAAATGCTTAAAATGGCTGAAGATTTGATTTCTTTGATCAGGGGTTCCCAACCCCCCCCCCCCGACAAAAGGCCTAGACAAGAGGAGGATTATGCCTCCTCTGATCAAGTGTCTGTTTCCTCAGGCTCCTCTGAGTAACAGTATTACTCCTTTCCCCCTTATGAAGATTCTGATGCTGAAGACTCCATTCCCTCAGCTTCTCCCCCTGAAGATTATTCCTTTGGGGAAACCTTACATACCATGATGGAACATTTCCACTGGGAAGGTCAGGACTACTCCGACTCGTATAAAAGGCTCCGAGAGTTTCTTTTACTCCCCCAGCACAGACCACTTGCTATCCCCCCAGTTTTAGACATTGTGGATGATGTTTTCTTAGAATCTAGTCTAAATCCAGATTATCTGCCTCCTGCTCCAGCCAAACCAGATAGATACTATAGAGTGCCTGACTCACACAAATTCCTATACAAAAGCCCTGTTGCCGATCCAGAGACAATATCCCAGGGTCCCAAAGGGGCTAAGGCTTCTATGGCTAAAAATCCTGTACCCTCTGAAAGGGACTCCAGAGCACTAGATAGGTTGGGGAAGAAGATTTACACCTCAGCTACTCTAGCTGTGAGAGCACTAAATTGTCAATTTCACATGCTTAAATACCAGCAATTCCTAATGTCTCAAGTAAAACAAAAGATGGGCACGCACCCTCAACAGTCTGAATTCAAGGAAATGCAGGATGTGTTGCATGCAGCTGAACAGGTGGGCAAACCTACTTTACAATGTGGTTTTGATGCCTTGGAAGCTTCCTCTAGAGCAGCTGTTACTGGGTCTGTTATATGTAGGCATGCTTGGTTAAAGGAACAATCTCTCCCTGATCATGTTAAAGCAAAGTTACTAGATGCACCCTTACAGCAGGATGTCTTATTTGGGGTTAAAGCAGAGGAGGTTTTAAAGAAAATGGAGGGAAGGCATCTCTGATCAGTATTAGCAAAAATCTACGGGCACTCATAAAATCGTCTAAGGCCAGCTTCGAGAGAAATATTGCACAGGACACTAAGGATAATCACAAGGCTTTCTTTAGTTATGTTAGGAACCTGGGTGGGAATTCCCAGATATGCTCAGAATTAGTCCAAAATGACAAAAAAATACACTGAACCCACAGACATTGCCAACATCCTAGCTGACAGGTTCGGCGCAACCCCCCCCACCAAAAGGGCAAATATCTATCCCAGCAGAGTGCTACCCCCCTGACATCTCAGATGCTCAGGTAAGAGCTGCCCTCTCCAAAGCAAAAAACACACCATCAATGGGACCAGATGGTGTCCTGGGCTGCGTCCTACATGAACTCCAAGAAGAGCTAAAACCAAACATAAAACTACTGTTCAATCTCAGCCTTACTACAGGATATGTACCCAAAGAGTGGTGTACAGCAACAGTGGTCCCTCTCCACATAGGTGGTGCCTCAACAGATCCTGGAAACTATTGCCCCATAAGCCTGACTAGCTTGGTCTGCAAAGCTATGGAAAGGATCATCATGGACCTCATAAATAAAGATATTGGGGACCTACAGACACTGGATCCTACCCAGTTCGGCTTTGTTATGGGCAGATCCTGCCTCTTAAACCTGGTTGATTTCTTTGAAACAGTCACCAAGGCCATTGACGAGGGGAAGGTGGTCCACACAGCCTACCTGGACCTCGCAAAAGCCTTCGATACAATACCCCACTCTGGCATTATAGATAAGCTCACCAGGTTAAATATAAACCCCTATGTCACTAGATCGGTTGCAAACTGGCTCAAGGACAGAACCCACATGGTTAGAATTGCTGGAGCCATGTCAGACTCCAAACCAGTTACAAGTGGCGTCCCACAAGGCTCAGTCCTGGGACCTCTCTTGTTCGGTATATATTTCTCGGAGGTACAGGCCAACACGGAAGGACTGTGGCTGACCAAGTTCGCAGATGACTGCAAACTGGGTGCCATAATCGACTCTCCAGCCGACACAAGCATCCTCCAAAAGGGCCTCATAGAAACAGACAACAGACAACATGGTGCCAGAGCCATGGCCTCAAGCTAAATGCCAAAAGTGTATAGTCATCCCTTTGGCAAAACATAATGCCCACAAATTACTACATAGGTGGTAATCCATTAAGTACAGAAGAAGTAATTAGGGACCTGGGGACCCAAGTTGATAGCAATCTCTCATTTGACAATCACATGGCCAAAGTGGTTAGAAAAACATTTTATATAGCCCACCTAATCATGAAGGGATTCACATCTAGATCAGGAGAGGTCATCATGCCTCTTTACTCATCCCTCATCAGGCTCATAATTGAGTACAATGCCCCTTTTGGGATGTACCTTACCAGACACCTGCAGCAACTGGAAAGACCCCAAAAGTACCTCACCAAGAGGATCAAAGGGCTCAAACAGATGCCATATGCTGCCCGGTTAAAGAAACTCCAGCTCTACTCAGTGGCATACCGCCTGCTCAGAGGTGATCTGTGCCTGACGTATAAAGCCATGGACAACCCGGAATTAATGGACATGCTGCACCTCAGAAAATCCAAATCCCATCGAGCTACGCGCTCGAGAGACTTGAACCTCAGCACTGAAATAAATAGGACATGCTGGAGGGACAGATTCATAACCCAGAGGCTCCCTTCACTCTGGAATAAAATCCCAGTCCAGGTTAGGCAGAGTCCCTCATTGACTCTCTTCAAGAGGAATCTTGATGAGTGGATGGGAGATCGTAGGTTTACCCCGGGTATCACTTCTGTGTCACTGTTAGACAGAGGCACAGTATACTAACCTCAAAAAAGGGCATAGCAAAATTAATTTAAAATGGGTGGCGAAAGCCAAACACACTCTGGCTAGGCTTATAAATGCCCTAGGGCAGATAGCCTAGTATGAACTTATAAGACATAATCTATGCAGACAGTCAAAGATTTCTTACAGGTACAGCCCCCATCCTTCAGCAGAGATTGGCCAACAAAAAATTGGTCCTTTCCAGCTTCTGACAGACCACAGAGGGGTAAATACAGGCACCCAAGGGGCAGAGGACAAGCACAAATCCCTTACAAACCTTGCCAATGGGGCACTGCAACACAAAAGGGGGGAGAAGACAGGTCCCAAACTACTAGAAGGCAAACACAATGACAGAAACCTTAAACTGCCAAGCAAAACTCTCTTGGCAGCTCCCTTGGGAGGAAAATTAGCACTTTTTGCAGGCAACTGCCACATCGTCGCAAATGGGTCCTAGACATTATCTCACAAGGATACAGATTCCATTTCCACACCTTGTCAAGGATAAAATGAATGCCAAACCTGCCATGAAATCAGTGGGCAGAGGCACAAAAACAAATTACAGCTCTCATGGACATGAGAGCCATTCAGCTGGTACCTACACAGGAGCAAGGCCAAGGATTTTACTCAAGGCTCTTTCTAGTCCCCAGAAAGGACAATGCTTGGAGACCCATTCTGAACCTTTCAGTTTTAAACACCTTCTTGCAAGTACCCAAATTCAAGATGCTAACACTACAGCAGCTTCTTCCCATGTTGGGCAAGAAAGCTTGGCTAGTAATGTTGGACCTCAAGGAGGCATACCTGCATGTCCCTATCGGACAAAATTGCAGAAGATACCTCCGTTTCATTGCAGGTTCAACCCATTAGCAATTCTCTGCACTGCCCTTTGGCTTACCTACTGCGCCCAGGGTCTTCACAAAATGCCTGGCACCAGTAATTGTATACTGCAGACAAAGAGGAATTCAAATATACCCATACCTGGACGACTGCCTCATCCAAGCAGAAAGCAAGGACATTCTCTTACAACACCTGGATTTTGTAAAACATCTTCTAGTTGCCTAGGGTACACAGTAAACAAAAAGAAATCAAAACTAGTGCCCTCCCAAAATATGACATTCCTGGGTGCCAGCTTGAATACAACGGCCCAGATGGCTTATCTGATGCCAGACAAACAACTACAATTAACTCAGTACTTCAGAACAATGGCAACAAAGACCCAACTCCCTGCAAGAAAAATTCTGCAGGCCTTGGGCTTCATGGCATCTTGCATACTACTAATACCATTTGCAAAACTGCATATGAGGAAATTACAATGGTACCTAAAAAGCATATGGACTCAACACAGCCACAGCTTGGAAACAATGATACCTCTCATTCCCTGCCTTCAACAGGAGTTTCTATGGTGGTCACAGGCATGTCACCTCAACAAGGGTCAGCCTTTCACCCTACCCCAGCCAGGCAAACTATGACAACAGATGCATCGGACTATGCCTGCGGGGCACACATGGCAGGATGGTGCGTTCAAGGCATATGGACTGCAGATCAAAGGAATCTGCACTGCACATCAATCAAAAAGAAATGCTAGCTGTACAAAATGCTCTGACAGCCTTCAAGGACCTCTTACATCCAGGACAGCTTATCATAAGGACAGACAACACCACAGTAATGTGGTACATAAACAAACAAGGGGGTACGCACTCCTACCCTCTATGCAGGCAAGCAATGACCTTGTGGAACACAGCACTGGCTTACCAAGTCTAATTATAAGCTCAATTCCTGCCAGGAAAAAAGAACACATTGGCAGATGACCTAAGCAGAAACATCATGGATCCCCACGAGTGGAAACTGGATCCACAAGTATTTGCAATGATAACTCAAAAATGGGGGCTCCCAAACATAGACCTGTTTGCCAGCCCTCAAAATATCAGCTAACAAAATTTTGCAAAATGACTTTTCACCATCAAGCTTGGAAAGTGGACGCACTCTCATTCAGTTGGAAAATGCTGACCGTATATGCCTTTCCTCCATTACCTCTTCTCACAAAGGTGCTGCTGAAAGTCAGGATGGAGAGACCCCGAATGATACTCATTGCCCCAGACTGGCCACGCCAGCACTGGTACCCACTATTAAGGAATATGGCCCAGGGCCCACCATGGATTCTACCACAAATTACCCATCTGCTCACACAGCAAGACAATCAGATTCTACGCAGCCAGCTCAAAACCTTAAACTTGGCTGCATGGCAAATCACCTAAGTAACCAGCCAGCTCCTCTCTCGCAAGCTGTTATGGATGTTATTCTGGAGGCCAGGAGGCCCAGCACCAGGAAAGCCTACTCGGACAAATGGAAAAGATTTTGCGCCTGGAACCAAGCTAAAGGCCAAAATACCCTTCAGCCTGACATACCTCAGATTCTGCAATATTTAACTGAGATGTTACACAAAGGGCTTTCTTTTTCATCTATTAAAATCCACGCCTCAGCTATTTCTGCTCACTACAACACGGATCCTCCCTTATTTTCACATCCACTCCTAAGGCAGTTTCTTAGAGGGACCAAAAACATTAGGCCTCCCAGGAGAGCACCAACACCTGCTTGGGACCTCAACTTTGTTCTGGAAAAACTTATGCTACCTCCTTTTGAGCCAGCTTTCTCAGCTGACAAAGTTTATATCATGGAAGACTACCCTGCTGCTAGCAATTACTTCAGCTAGAAGAGTTTCAGAGCTTCAGGCACTAATGGCAGTAGAGCCTTTCCTCGTTTTTCATCAAGACAGAGTTTCTCTACGAACTAATCCCTCCTTTATGCCTAAGGTGGTATCCAGTGTGGCTCTAAATCAAACCATCCATTTACCCACCTTCTTTCCAAATCTGCAGAACACAGGAGAAAAACTTCTGCATTCCTTGGACATTCACAGGCAGCTACGTTGCGACTTGGATAAAACTAAGGTTTTCAGAAAATCTGACCAGCTTTTTGTATCCTATGCTACAGCATCACAAGGAAAGGCTATCTCAAAACAAACCATTCCCAAATGGATAGGGCATTGTATACGTTTTTGCTACACCCACCATGGAAAACCAGTTCCTGCTAGCATAAGGCCCCACTCTACCAGGGCAGCAGCTACATCTACAGCCTTCCTCAGGGTGGTGCCAACCAAGGATATTCTGGAAGCTGCAACTTGGAGTTCAGTACACACCTTCCCCAAACATTACCACTTACCACTTTACTCTAAGACTAGAGCTGGCTTCACCACTGCAGTTTTGCAGGGCCTTCTAGCCTCCTCTAACCCTGTTTGACTCCACCTCCCATCCTTAGCTTTGGGGTTCTACCCAAGTGTGATGACTGCAGCAGGGTAACACGATGAACATAGTACAGTTTTGTACCTACCATAAATGTAGATGTTTGAGTGTATACCCTGCTGCAGTCCAAGTTACCCTCCCTCCATCCCCTCGCTAAAACCTTTCTATACCTTAAAATCTGTTACAACCTTTGTGGTGTATTTGCTTGTAGCTGGAGGGATATTTTGTTTATGCTACACTTTTTATTATTGGTACTATCTACTGACCACCATTTGGGGAGGGCACCTGACATCTGGGGCAAGAAAAACTGAAGAAAATGGTGTCGGATGCCTCTCATATACCCCCTGGCGCACTGATGTCAGGGAAGAAGCGACAGCAACTGACGCCAGACCAAGACTTTGGAATTCGGGCTGACTGCGGGACTGCCTGACGGCAGGATAACCCGTGTTGATGACTGCAGCAGGGTATACACTCGAACATCTACATTTATGGTAGGTACAAAACTGTACTTTTTTGTCCTACATGTGTAAACTCTCTTTATTTGCACATGTTGGTTACAATGAATAGCTTTATAGCAGTGAAGCACATATACCCAAACCATAGGCCTACGTATTATACACCTAGTCCACAGATGGTTGTCGGGACTGACAAATCAGATTACATAATTTCCCAGGGTAGTTTAGCAACATCAGCCACACCCCTTTCTATACAGTTTTAGTATAATGCATTACCATTTTACTGTAGTGACCCACACACTCTTTCCTACCTACCAGACCCCATCTATTCCACTCTGTGTTGCTTGCTTTATCCCCTTTCTTCTGTTAGTCTCACATGTATCATTACAAATAAGTACAGCTGTTTTGTCTAACACTTCATCTTTCTGCCAACTTCCATTGTTTCACTTTTTTTTTTCTTTGTCCATCTTGCTATATGCCATAATTTCTAACCCCTAACCATGTAATTGCTTGCTGTGACACTCTGTAAACATACTTGACCACTGAACCTGGTGAACTTTGTCCACATATACTTTGTAAAACTTTATTACTTCCTTATAGTCCCATGCATGTACCTCTGACCTACAGTGTTTTGTTCATACCTCCATCATGTACCACCCCCTTTCTTTTACATTTCCCCAGTTTTTACCTTCATCAAGTTGTACCTTTGCAGAAGTTGTATGTGTTAACACCAGAGCCCACAACCCTTAATCATACTAGTTAACTGTCACATATAGAGGTAGGGACAAAGCAAAAAAGAATTATGGTAAAGGCTACAAATTAGGCATAGATTTTAAATACCGGTCGTATTAGAATTTCCCAAATAACTTTCAGTTTTAGCACAGATGGAGCAGAAGCTGTAGAATAAATTAAGGGTACACCTTGAAAATATGTACAATTGAGTGATATGCTTGTAATGCTTTTACTAACCTTCGTCACTTTCTCCACAAACCCTTCCTCTCTCCAGTCATTGTCTTCCATTGCTCATCCTACTGCAGTGGTCTATTGCAGTCTGTGTTCTACCCAGCTTAACAGATATTTACTTACAAAAAATACAAACATGCATATTTGCATAAGGTAAATAAATACTCCCTTTCTGCCCTCTTTTTTTTATTTTCCATTGTCCTTGTTTATAAGCTCATTTCTTCCTTGGGTTTTTTGGAGTTCTTTGCCAAGTTAACCAATCCTCCCCTTTACTTCTTCCTGTTTTCTCTATTTAGTCTTATTGTCTGCTTGATTTTGTCATAGTTCTCCTCCAGCCAGATCAAATAACAATGGAAACGTGACTCGTTTACTTTTCCTACCTGTGAGTCTGCATGCAGGTCTATGTTCTTTCAGCCTTTTTGTTCATTGATCTGCCAGATGCTGTCCTTCCTCTCCTTCCATTGCAGTCATTCATCTTAAACTTTCTCTGATCTGCAACTCTCCCATTTACTTTCCTTATTTTTCTGTAGCGTTTACTATGGCCAGTTCCACCTTCACCTTTTGCCTTTCTCAGACCTTTCATTTCCCTCAGTTTCCCGGAATTCATACTTGCCTTATCCATTTCTGCTTCTCTTAAAGTCCTATATATTCTTAACTTCCATTATGTTTACCTATGTAAATCAAGCAGTCACATACCTACCTTTCTTCCTGCATGCACTATGTCTGTTATTACCTGGACTCTCTCCCTTCTTTCTCTCCCTTTCCAGACAAATCTGACATTTAAAGTTGGTCTTTTTGGTGTTCAATTCCTAGGATTCAAGGAAGTTGAACACATACTTACCAGCGTATACCAAAGACCCAAACTGGAGGTCCAAATATCAAGCAAAGAAAAAAACAGCTGGATAACCACGACTGTAGAAACGATTTTAATAAAGTACACCATAAAATGGTGTATTTTATTAAAATCGTCTGCAGTCGTGGTTATCTAGCTGTTTTTTTTCTTTGCTAGGATTCAAGGAAGTATGCCTTCCCAGATGCTAAAATTATAGGCTGCTACTGTTTTGAGAACTGTGATTTTCTTGCCTCATTGCATTACCCTCTGACTGCACTTATTCATTAGTTGTAATATTTTGTTTTCTACTAGTTCTGAAGTTTGTACTTTTAATTTCCTTCAACCTGAGATTCATCTTTATACCATGATAATTCTCTGTGGTTGTAGTTTCCAAACATTCCATTTAGTTTTTCCCGCTGGAAGTGGAAGGTGTTCCTTGGATCTTAGGTCAGTCCTGGTGCTTTCGTAGTACACTAAATTCCTCCATTTCTCAGAAAATTTGTACCTCTGTCTCCTCAGTCCAAAGACATACAAATCTGTGTTAAGTACGTCTTCCTAGTCTCCTCTTGCAAAGTCCTTTCTTCCTAGCTCGGACCTCCATTACAAGTAGGAAGGGCAACAGTGATGGAGAACACCCCAGCCTGAACCCATTCTCATTCTGTCTCACTATGTTAACTGTCACTTACTAGCCTGCATAGGTTCATAGATTAGTACTAGGCTAGCTACCCTTGTGGGCTATTTTAAGCCTAGTCAATTATCCCATGTGAGAATCAAATCCAGCACTTTGTGTTTATAAGGTACTTTAACCATTATGCCAACCTCAGATGAATGCTAAATTAGTACCAGGCTAACTGCCATTGTGAGTCTTTCCAAGCCCAGTTAGTTACCTTGAGAATCAAACCATGCGCCTTGTGCATATAAGCTGAATACCTTTAACCACTCTACCAACATCCCATCTGCATTCCCTGCTTTAACTCTGTTACAGAAACATCCTCCCAGACCAGTTTTTCCAGGACCTGAAATGTCTTACTCCCACTGTACCATGCTGATTTATTTTAAATGTTAATCACCCCAACAATTCTATGATGTCTCTGCTTAATCAACAAAGTTTGCTAGTTTGCTCCACTTTAGATGTAATTTTAATAAATCCTTCATGTCTTACTTGTGCAAGCTGGAGGGTCTTTTTTTCATCTTCCCTGCTGACAAGTATATAAAGAATTTGGCCAACTGCATTTGCCAGCAAGACTAACGAGAAAATGGCAGGGGCTTCCAGAGGTCCCCCATAGTAAGAGTATTCCTGTTGCTCTGTGCATAGGAGCTGGGAAAGACTTCCCTGCCAGTACTTTCTGAAAAGCATGGTGCAGCATGAAGGCTTCTTCCTTCTCACTATCTTTGTAAATATTTAGCAGAAATCCATTTAATACTCTTACTTTAACCCCCCCCCGTTTTACTGTCACTATTTACACTATCTACACTTCTTCCTACTCTGCTATTATACTTACACCACTGTTCCCTTTTAACACAATATTTTCTCCCTTCTGTAAATCTATAGTCTCTTTCCTAATTATATATAGCCTTGCTTATTAAACTCAAGGAGAACCTTTCTAACTGACCTTCTCTGCTGCTGTTGTTAATCTGCACAGATTTTATTCTCCTGTTGTCCTTTGGTTTTCATGCCTGCATCTTTATAGAAGTATAGTGCCCCCTTTTACAATTTGGTTTCATCAAGGGCAGGTTATGCCTTCTCAGCCTGATGGACTTCCTTGATAAGGTCACCAAAGCAATGGATAAGGGCAAAATGGTTCACACTGCATACCTTCATCTGGCCAAGGTATTTGACCCAATACCCCATTTGTGTATTAATAAACTCGCGTGTTAAGTATCAATCCTTATGCTACCCAGTGGATAGCCAGTTGGCTCACAGACAGGATCCAGGAAGTTAGAACTGAAGAGTCCATCTCTACAAAGAGGCCAACCACAAGTGGAGTCCCTCAGAGATGTGTCTTGGGGCTGCCCCTTTTTGGCATTTACTTTTGTGAGGTTAAGGCCTTTGTCAAGTACCTTTGGCTGATCAGGTTTGCAGATGATTGCAAATTAAGAGCAGTCATAGAATCCCCTCCAACACTAATGATGTCCCTCCATGTCGCTCTTGGAGTATTATAATCTAAGGAATCTCCTGCCAAAGATAGCCCAATATCTGGCTAGTATACAAAAGCCTTTAGTACTTGTAAGCATCATATGCCAAACGTATGCTCCCCGCACAAGGCATAGGGCATAAAGGTGATGTATGTACACCAGTCTGAACGCCATTGTTCAACATTGGTCTGAATGCCCTTCTGCTATACTGGTAACCAAGCTACATTTCATATCTATGGCCTGTTGGAGTTTCTTTTTATCTTTCATTTTTATTTAATACTGTTGGGTCCATGTCATCCAGAAAGAGAAAATGTTAGTATGGGAGGCAGATTCCCCATAAAGACGGTCATGACCAGTCTCTCTTCTGTTTGGGTGCTTCCTACTACCATACTGTGTTCAATCTGCTAGGCTTTTGTCCCTAAGCCACTGTGTGCTTGTCTGTCCACTTCATTTATTTACCTTGAAAACCAACCTCTTAAGCTGTTGGCTCAAGGTGCTGTGGTGAAATCTTCTTGTCCCAAGGGTCAGCTGTCTGTCATGAAAAAAGACCAACAAAATTAAGTCTGATATAGCTGCTATCCTCTGTCAGATGCATCTTTGAGGCTAATAAAAGCCCAAACTTGTTTGGTGGTGGTTGACTTGGATTACTATGCTGTGACTCCGAGGCCAGCGTGACTTCTCACACATTCTCTGAGGCTTTACAAACATCTGCTCCTGATGTTGAGGGGGAACCTTGGTTGATTATATCCCAGGGACTGAGAGGAGTTCCACAGATCTTAGGTAGGAGATTCCTGCCATGCATGTTGAAAGTCCCCAGAGGTCTGACCTTCTGAAGGTGTTGCATGCAGACATCCTGCTGAAAAAGAAACAGACCACTGAGCATAATTTCTCTGTAGCTAAGGATCCCCAAAATGAATGGCAGGATTTTACTCGGGGGGGGGGGGGGTATTTAATGCTTTAATGGCTTTAAAGCCTCCTCAAGGTGCATCTTTGCTCTTTCCTGGTCTTCCACTTCTCTTAAAAGATCCAGGGAACTAGACCCTACAGATGAGGATTGGAATTCTGGGGAAGTGTCCCTGGATTACTCTTCACAAATTCCTTCCCCCTTGGACTGTGGTACTATGGAAGAGGATTCTAGTAGTCCAGATTCCCCATTGGAGGAACTCTTCTTTTGCGGATACTGTTGCCAGCATGATAGTTTTCTAAGTGGGATTGTTCTCAAGTCTCTGACATTCAGAAAAGGTATTATGAGCTCCTCCAGACAGAGTATCCTAAGCCATCTGCTGTTCCATCTGTTCTGGCTGTGCTTCTGTGCATGTATTTTCAGCAGCTTCTTTGGCCCCTGATTGGCAGTCCCCTGTGCACTAGAAATCTGATAGATTTTACAAAGTGGCTGGCAGGTGAAGATTTCTTTATAAATGACCTTCTGCTGACTCTTTTTTTGTAGTGTTTGTCTCTTCTGACAAGTACTCCAAGCTGTTGCCCTCTACTAAGTTGCTTCCTTTAGACAAAAGATAGTAAGGCCATGAAGTGGCTGGGCAAAAAAGATTTACACTGCTGCTATTTTATCCTTTCAGGCCATCAGCTACTAGACTCCAATGACCAGGTATGTTTTTGCCGCCCTTTTCGAGCTTTTCAAAATGTTTTATGACCTTCCTGACAATGAGGGGAATGCTTCTGCCCTTTTCCTGTTGGGTTCTACCTCCCAGGTTGCTCACCACTCTTATCAAATGCAGCTATGATACAGCTGATGCCTCCTCCAGGGCTGCTTCCTTTGGCTCAGTTATGAGAAGTTACTCTTGCTTTTCTCCAGGCTTTGCCTAATGACAT
This sequence comes from Protopterus annectens, assembly GCF_019279795.1. Classification (NCBI taxonomy): domain Eukaryota; kingdom Metazoa; phylum Chordata; order Ceratodontiformes; family Protopteridae; genus Protopterus; species Protopterus annectens. The sequence goes on from NC_056742.1 coordinate 378,825,772, forward strand.
TAAGGCCAAACTATTTGGATGCTCCTTCGGATAATACAAATCTTTTTGGTGCTGCTCCTGAGCTTTTCAAATCTCTCTAGGGTAGGGGTAAAGCCTTGTGGTAGTTGCAGCATATTTTTGTTTTTCCTATTCCCAAGTTTCAGAGGAATTATCCCTCCAAATCTGCTTTTGTTCATAGGCAATGTCGACCTCCACCTTCGGGAAAAAAAGTATTCTGGATGTATGCCTCCTAAGTAGTCTCAGACCCCTTCTTCCTCCTAGAAGCTTGCTTTTCGGGATAAGCACTATTCCATTTGGCAATGTGTCTCCTTTCCCTCATCCAGGTTCCTTATCCCACTGACTTTCGCTGTCTCTTCCAAATTGGTTAAGGGTTACTGCAGACTCTTGGTCTCTGCCCATTATCTGTCAGGGATATTTCATGGTCTGGAAATCCCTTCCTCCCTTTTTAGGTATTCCTCAACCTCTTTGGGATCAACTACCTCTTTTCCCAGAGCTGCTGAGTTCTGTTTTCATCCAGGGCAACATTCAAGATGTGCCCCCTGCCCAGGTAGGGAGGGTTTTTTATTCCAGAATGTTTTGGTTCAGAGAAAGTAGGACAGTTGGAGACCAATTCTGGATCTTTCCCAGCTCAACACCTTTTTCAAGATTCCTTCCTTTCAAATGTCTTTTTAGGCTCTTTTTTTTTTTTCTCTTCCTCTACCCCAGGCCTTTCTGGTCTGTCTGGATCTTAAGAATGCCTACCTTCAATCTCCCTTTCAGGAAAACGTGTACGTTTCTGTCTTTTTTTTTCCCTTGCATTTTCAGTTCTCTGCTTTGACCTTTCGCCTCTCTACTGCCCCAGGGGTATTCACCAAATGCCTCTGTCCTGTCATTGCTTTTTTCAGGATGAGAGGAGTTCAGATCTTTCCCTATCTGTGTGATCTGCTCATTCAAGCTTCTTCCCTGACGCTCTGCTTCAAGCTGTCAAATTTACGATTTCCCTGCTGTATAGTTTGGGGTACACCATAAACTTCTAGAAATCTGCTCTGATGCCTTCTCAGGCTCGTATTTTCCTTGATTGCAGGCTTCAGACCATCACCATGCTGGCATCTCTGCCTGCCCCGTGGCTCTGTCTCTCGCTGCCTTTTTCCAGTCTCCTCTTCCTCTGGCTTCAGTCATGGCCAGCGAATTTCTCAGGGTTCTCAGGTTCATGGCTTCCACCATTCCCCATGCTCCCTCTGGCCAGGCTCCATATGAGAAAGCTTCAGTGGTACCTCAAGTCATAGTGGCTTCAGCATTGCCACCCCCTGGACTTTCCGGTACCCTTCCTTCTCTGTCTCAAGCTCAAGCTTCATTGGTGGATTCATTAACTTTCTCTCAACCCAGGGCTTCCTTTAGAAACTCCAGTCCCACTCAAGAGCTCTTCACAGAAATCTCAGACAGGGAATGTGGAGCTTCATTTGACTCTGTCAAGATTCAGGGTCTCTGGCCTCTTCATCATAGGTTGGACTACATCAATATAAAGGAAAATAGGGCTCTGCATCTAGCTCTTACGGCTTTTCATTCCTTCTTCCATACTGGGCCACTCAAAATTTTCAGGCAATGTCCAGCCCAGTCCACAAGGTTTGAAATGGATGCTTCACTGATGTGTTACTGGACATTGTCCATCACTGAGGTATTCCTCAGGTACATCTTTTGCCTTCACTCTGAGCAGACAACTTCCTCTGTTCTGTTCCAGAGTCACAAGTCTTCTGACTTGGAAAGTGGATGCTCTTTCTTTCTCTTTGAAGGTTTTTTTTTCTATTAGCCTTCCCTTTCTGTCTTACCATGAGTCTTGCACAAAATAAGGTGGGACTCTCCCAAAATCTTGCTAATGACTCCCTTTTGGCCCAGACAGCATTGCCCCCCCATCTTTCTCACTTAGCCAGGGGCAACCACTACATGTTACCTGACCAGGTGGATGTTCTCACACAAAACAAGGGGTCTGTTATCCATTCGCACTTGCCAGCTGACTGATGCTGTGGAAAATAGGGTTTTGATCACTTTCAGGCACCTCTTTTCTGAGGACGTGCTTTGGGTTTTGCAGGAGGCCAGGAAACCCACTACCAAGAAATCATATTTGTCCAGATGGAAAAGATTTTCTATCCAGTGCCTCTTTTGCCATCAGGATCCCGTATTTGTGGAGGCTCTTCTGTTTCGCTCTCATTTGTGTCATCTTCCTCATGGTAGGTTTGCATATTCTTCAGTGAAAGCTGACCTGTAAGCAGTTTCTGCTTGTCTGCCCTTGCATCCTCTTTTGGCCTGTGGATTTAAGGTCATAAAGTTTCTTAAAGGCATCCTTCCTATCAAGCCTCTCAGAAAGCCCATTCCACCTTCTTGGCACCTCAGTTTTGTTGTTGAAAACATTCTTAGGCTTCTTTTGAGCCTGCTTCTTCAGTTTCCTTACAACATTTATAGTTTGAAGACTGATCTCCTTTTGGCTATCACTTCAGCCTAGAGAGTCTGTGAACTTCAGGCTCTCATGGCCATTGCTCCTTTGCTAGTTTTCCACAGAGGCAGGGGTGTCTCTTTGTACTGAACCTTCTTTTTATGCCTAGAGTAGTTTAATGAGATTACCCTTAATCAGTCTATTCATCTTCCCCCTTTTCCGCAGTCTGCCAGTGAGAAGGGTTTTCACACTTTGGAGTTGCATAGACATCTCCGATATTATTTGGACAAAACTAAAGTTGATCTCGAATCTGAATAGCTTTTTGTTTCCTTTCATACCAGTTATTTAGGTTTGGCTGTTTGTAAGCAAACCATTTCTTCCTGGATTTCTAAAACCATTTCATCTGGTGTTGTCAATCTTCATTAATTCTTGATTGTTGGGTTTAGTTCCAATCCTGGAAACCGACTCCACCATTATATCAAGCTCGTGCCAGCCCAAAACTCTCAAGCTAAGGCTACCCATACTGCCTCTGTTCCCTTTACCCCAGATCTTGTTTGCTACGAAGAAAATTGGACACGTCAACCATGTTCTCAGCTAAGTGCTAAACTTTTTCATTAATATATATATTTCTGTCTTTGTCTAAATCTTGCTCATTCTCTTTCTCATTTTTTATAGTTATTGTTAGTAGTTTTTCAGTTATGTTTGTATAAAACTCTTTCTTACGTCTCTAGGTATTCCGATTTAACCATTATTGGTATAGGCCGCTACCTTCCCTCTACCTTCTGGTAATTTTTTGATACCATTGCTGGTATCCTTGTTTTCCCTCCTTTCTGACTGTTAACCCTCTTGGGGTATTTTCAGGTACCATTGTTGGTATACATAAAAAAAAAAAAAATTTCTGTACTCCTTGTTTGTGTGTGTGTGTGTCTGTGAGTGTGCTTTCTTCTGGTTTTGAAAATGGCAGTGAAGCAGAAAGGAACCACAGGGTTTAAACAATGCAGGGACTGTGGCAGAAAGATGCCCAGTTCCGATGAGCATCTTTCATCTTTTTATTGTTTAGGTGTCCTTCATCTTGAAATGCAAACACCATGTGAACTCTGCAAGGGTTTCAGTGCTTGGCATTTGGTACTTTCATCTACCAAGGTACACAAATCGAACTCACAAGTCTTAGGTTTTGACTCATCCTTTGGAACTGAAGCCAAAAATGCCTAAAACTGCACTGACTCCTGCTCCGGCAGTGAAACCTGTTAAATCTCCCATGGTGCCAAGTGCTGTTGAGACTATCCAAACTCCTACGGCGCCGACCTTATCTTTTGTAGGAATGACCTTCCCAGCACCAACAATAGTCTCCACAAATATCTCAGTCACATTTTCCCATGCCAAGCAAATATCTGTTCAACAGACCACAGTGCTGAAGTTCGAGAGTACACCCAGGACTAGATACTCCCCATCTCTAGACCTCTTTTTAGGTCAGCAGTTAAGTCCCTGTGCTGATGGACCGAAATCGCCTTCAGGGATGCCTATCTGTTCCTCCAGGAGTCTTTCAGAACTGGATGCAGTCAGATTAGTGGATCAGCTCTTTCTGCTCCCTCTCGGACCTCTCTCCCATCTGGAGCTGAGGCTTTCTTTCCCATGATGTCCACATACATTCCACCTTCAACCTCTCCCCAGGTATTGGAGCCCACTAATTCAACGTTCCCTGTGCCAACTATTTCTGAACTGATAGTGGATCTCACCGTGGTTTCGGAACCGACCTTGTTGGCTCCAGTGGAGCTGACCCACCCACAGGACTATGATTTGGTTGCCAGCTCTGGGATCCTTGGATCAGCTCCATTTTTTTCCATGGCGCTGTCTACGGTTCCTGGTATCCTGCAGTTACAAGTCCTTTAGTGGCTCCTACTCTGGGAGGGGGCTCATCAGAGCAGGGTGTGACCCCAGTTCCGAGGTTGTCTTTCTCAGTTCTGGCTTTGGGCGGGCTTGCCTTCCAGTTTATGGAGAGAGCTCTAGCCTTGGCAGGCTCACAGTTGGCACCATCCCCATCAGAGTGTCACATTTATGTATCCTCTGGCTCGCAGTTGTCACAATCTGCTACCTTGAGGCAGCAGGCACAAGAGCAGCAAGATGCCCTGTTGCAGGGTCCCCTATCTTTGGGATCCTTCTCCCTGAGGAGCCACCCTGTAAGAGATTGTGCAAGAGGCAGCACCTGGATTATCCAGAAAAAGCGGTCACTGAGGACACAGATTTCAATGAAGAGGAGGGGACCCCACAGTCTCCCCCTGAAGATGTCTCCTTTGGAGACATCCTGGAAATTCTGAAACAGAGGGGTGATTGGAAGCCCACAAACCCATCCTCCAAGGAATCTGTTTTCTTGCAGGCTTTTCGTGCCCGGCCTTCTACTTCTTGGATGACTCCCACCTGCCGATGAACTGATCAAACTCATCGTGCAGTGTGCGGGGAGGACTCCTGATACCATAGAGCCAGTCCCCCGGACATGGGACAAAATTCTTTCAGCACCTGAGGATCAACCCCACTGATCAAAGGGTCTAGCAGTGGATGCCATGGTGGTGTAGGTGGCCACAAAAAAGGAACTAGCCGAGGAGAGTCCAACTGTCCATCTTCCAAACCAAGAGTCCCGGATGATGGACAGATTCAGGAAGTGAGTCTTTGCTTCAACAACCTTTGCTGTTCAGTCCTTGAACTTCTGTGCTCACTTCACCTGACTCCAAAGGGATCTGATAACTGAGCTTTCAGAGACCTTGTTGGCAGGCAAGTGTCTTTGACGAGGTCCGGGATAAGGTTGCCTCCCAGCTTGCCACCCTTGAGTCTATCTCCAACTCGTCCATGCGGCTTATTGCACATACAGCTGAAGGGACATCCAGGGTAGCAGGTACAGGCATTGCCGTTAGGAGCCACACCTGGATACACTTGTGTGACTTTGCAGACCCCTTCAAGTCTTCCTTTGTCAATGCTCCTGTTGATGCTACTTCGTTGTGTGGCCCAAACGTCAGAGACATATTAGCCAAGTATGAGAAGGATGGAAAAACCTTTTCTGCTGTGGGCGTGCATTTTTCCAGTCCTCAACGACCTTACTCCAGTAATCAGAGGAGTGGAAAGATGTGGTTTAGAGTGTACCAAGGGCCTTTTCGGGACATACATGGGGAGTATTACTCCCAGGGCAGAGGGGGGAAATCTTCAGGAAGACGCCCCTCTCATGGCAGAGGGGGGCCCATGCAACTGGGGTTCCAGGGATTCCTTTTGTGGACAAACCCTAACAGTACTCCTCAGTGGTGGCCCGATTTGGTTACCTCTGGAAGCAGTCATGGGAAGATTCTCTCTGTACCAGTTCAGCCTGGCACACTAACTTCGGATTCCTGGGTGCAGCCAGACAATAATTACCAGAGGTTACCATATCCCCTTCAATCTTTATCCCAGATCCCAAAAGTGAATCCTCATTGTTCCATCCAGTCAGAGGCATATAGCAGCACTAGAAATTCAAAAGCTGCTTCAAAAAAGTCATCCAAACAGTCACACCAGACCAAATAGGGTTTGGATTTAACTCGAGATTCTTTTTAGTGTCAAAAAAGACAAGGGACTGGAGGCCAATTTTAGACCTTAGTGTATTGAACAAATTTGTGCAAGAGACAAAATTCTGGATGGTCATGCCTCAGTCTATCTTTCCTTTTCTGGAGAAAGATGACTGGCTGTGCTCCACAGATCTTCAGGATGCGTATTACCACACAAAGATGGACAAATGCTCCAGAAGATTTCTCCACTTCCGGCTAGAAGCCAGTCATTACCAATTTTGAGCACTACCCTTTGGTCTCACTACAGTCCCATGGTGTTCACCAAATGCATGGCAGTTGTAGAAGCCCACTTAAGGCTACAGGGATTCCATGTGTTTCCATAGTTAGACGACTGGCTCCTCTCTGCCCCCACCAGGCATCTGCTGCTTATCCACCTTGGACACCATTCTAAGTCTTGCCAAGTTCTTAGGCATTTCAATAAACAGAGAAAATTCACAGCCGTCTCCCACACAAGACATAAGAATTCACTGGTGCAAAACTAAGTACAAAAGCTTGCATGGCTGCCCTTCCTCATCACAGAGTGGTAAAGTTGAGGTCAAAACTTCAAGTGGTACTCTCTCAAGACAAAGTACCTGCTTGTCTAGTGTTACAGCTTCTTGGGTCCATGGCAACGACAATTACCCTAGTTCCCCTGGTGAGGTGCCACATGAGGCTGCTTCAATGGCTCCTGGAGTTGCAGTGGTCATTAACTCATTCAGTGTCCCATCTAATCCTCATAACAAACCCACACAAACCGGATTTATCTTGGTGGATGAAGCCAGAAGTTTATGGAGTCACCCCTTCTGCCCCCCTCAGCCCAAGGCTGTAGTGACCATGAATGCATCCCTGATAGTGTGAGGGGGGCATTTTCAGGAAAGATGGTCCAAGGCACTTGGTCCCCTTAAGAGGCCAATCTGCATATCTGTGTCATAGAACTGAGAGCAGTGCTTTTAGCATTGCAAGCATTCCAGTCTGCCTTCCCTTCAGGGACAATTGCTGACAAGTCAGACAACTTATCAATAATCTGGTACATCAGCAAACAGGGAGGAACCAGATCCTACCCTCTGTCGGGAGGCTGTATGAGTTTGGCAATGGGTAATCACCTCCAACCACTTTCTGATAGCAATGCATATTCCGAGGAACTCAAATGTGATTGCGGGCAAACTAAGCAGATGTATTCCGATGTGGTGATGAAGATCTTTCATCAATGGGGTCAGCCTCGCTACGACCTTTTCGCCTCTCCCATAAACCACAAATGCTAGTCCCCCCTCGGGGGCAGTTCCTGAGGGATGCTCTTCTACACGATTGGCCCACAGGACTTCTACATGCCTTACCACCAATCCCTCTAATTCCCCAATTTCTAATGAAAGCCCAGTGGTTGAGAAGCAGAGTGATTCTCATTGCATTTTATTGGCCCATCAAGTCTGGTTTCCCTTTCTCTGGCCTCACCTAGTTGACCGGCCGTGGACTCTGGATCCATCTCCAGACTTATTATCTCATCCTCAGGTCTTAGTCCATCCCATCCTACAAAATCTCAAGCTGACTGTTTGGTTTCTCCACTTCCAGTAATTGCCAGGCAAAACAATGCATCTTCCCCAGTACAAAAAGATACTTATGGCTTCTCATAAACTGTCCACCAGAAAACTTTATCTTGGCAAATGGAAGAGATTTGTTTTTTAGTCTGATGAAAGCAGTCTTGATCCTTTCTCGGCTGTGATCAATGAGGTCTTGAAATACTTAATCACCTTATTTTAATTGGGAGCCTCTACTTCTACCATTAGAGTTCATATAGCTGCCATTTCAAATTTCCATAACAGATGTGATGGGCATTTTTTGATGTCTTATTGTCTTTGCAAAACATTTCTTAAGGGCGCTTTACATTTGAAGCCACCTTTCAAAGAGCCCATTGCGCCTTGGGTTTTAATGTTGATCTTGCAATGTTTGGTTCATCAACCCTTTGAGCCAGCAGCCACCTGTGGTGTCAAGTGTTTATCTTGGAAGCCTCTCCTCCTGGTAGCTATCATGTCGGCCAGGAGAATTTCAGAGTTCAGGCTCTGTGTGTAAAACTTCCATACATCATTTTCACAAAGAGAAAGTATCACTCGGAACTAATCCCTCCTTTCTATCAGACCATAGATTTACCAGTCTTCTTCCCAAATTTCTCAAACAAGGGAGAATATTGCTTGCATTTGTTGATGTCCACAGACAATTACGTTTTTATTTGGATAGAACAAAATCATCTAGGAAGTCAGACCAACTGTTTCCATCCTTTTTAGGTACTAGACTGGGCAAACCAGTTTCAAACATCACTATCGAAATGGTTGAGAGATTGCATTACTTTTATTTATAGCCAAAATAAGCTAGACTTCCCAACAAAAAGTTAGGGTTCATTCTACCAGATCTGTTTCCACTTAAGTAGCCTTTCATTCCAGAGCTTCTGTGGATGAAATATGTACAGCCGCAACTTGGGCTACTCCTCATACCTTTATCACTCATTACAAAATTGGATATGGTCACCAGGGGAAGAACATCCTTTGGCTCTGTGGTGCTCAGGAATATCCTTCCCTAGGCCTCCCAGGGTCTAAAGTATCTAGTGACTCTGTCCCAACAATCAAGAATGAATGAAGATTGTCAACACCAGATTATTAAGTAGTTATGTTCTTATCATAACGTTCCATCTGTGTTGTTTATCTTCATTCATTCTTGACATCCCAACTTCCTGCCCCCTTCCAAAAAGCTCCTGGAGGTTTAGAATTAGTCCTGAAGTTCTAGTAGGGTTGTTGCAAAGACAAAACTTCCATATTTTTCTACATAATGGGCAAACTCCATCTGAGGCAAAGGGAAGAGAGGCAGTATGGGTAGTCTTAGCTTGAGATCTTTTGGCTGGCACAAGCTTGATATAACGGCCGAGTCGGTTTTGAGGATCGGAACCGAACCCAACAATCAAGACTGAAGATCAATAACACAGATGGAACGTTATGGAAATAACACAACAACTTTTTTTGATATTTTTTTATGAAAAAATGTCTTTCCTTATCAGTACATTTTAATTCTACCAGGGTTTAACTCTTCTGGTGCTTTTTCTAAGAACTCAAACAATCAAACCATCTCTGGCAAAGCAGTGAGGTTTGTTGATCATAGCTTCCCAGGCAGATAGGAATTGGATCCCCTTGGAATGAAACCAAAAGCTAAGCTAGTTACTTGAAATCAAATATTTTTGTTTATAGTGTGGCATCATTCTAGGTGAGGGTAGTATGCTGCTTAGAGCTAGGGGACATACTTGCCTGGGACACATACTCTGAGAGCTCATCCATGTCTGTCTTCATATAGTCCAGTGAGGTACATCTTGGGTCATTTACACCAATACGAACTATGATGGAGTCATAATGGTACTTGTTGCTCAGAGATTTGAATTCATGCAGCTGATCGTGACTTTCTTCTTATTTAGCCTGGTGAGTGGGACATCTGTGTGTCTCACTATTGAGTCTCCAGTGACAAGAAAACTTGGTATTGGAGTATTACGCCTTATGGGCTTAGTGGGTGAGACACTGGTGTTGCTATGTGCCATGGGTGCTGTAGCAGGCTTGTGTTTTGCAAGTCTCTCGTGTTTCGGTAGGTTTTTCAAGAGGACCTCCATTTATGTGGAGTTGTGTTTCATGCATACTATGTGAGTAATGGTATGTGTATGAGTAGTGGTACTGTGTGAATATGTAGTGATGGGTGAGTTGACAGCCTTCTTTGTGTTACTGTTTTGAGTAAGAGCATGGATTTTAGATTCTTGATGTAAATACATCTCTCGCCCTCTTTACTAGATTGTGTTATTAGTAACATGTTGCCTGTGTAAATGAGGCAATTGCAACACTGCCTCGAGATCCAAGTTAACAAGGTTGGCAGGAGAAACAATGGTAGTCCAACTGTCCATAATGCTCGTTTGAAGACTGTTGTCACTAGGGGTGGCTTTTTCAGAAATGATTACAGAAGAGCTCGATGAATGGATATTTCTGCCTGGATTTTAAGGGAAAATTTGATGAATTTAACTGTCCGGCTTTGCCGCACAGTTGTGCGGGGCAGTGCTGCGCGACAGGCAAACAATCATAAACCTGCTCAGATACAGGGCCTAAGTACCAGAAGCTAAAACATGAAAAAAAATTCTAACAATATTCAAAAGGACTAATGAGGATGCTTAATCCCAGCCCTAGACCAGCGCACCTTTACTGGTCAGGTCCCAGTCAAAACAGTTCTCTCACAAAAGTGCAGATACACCCTTCCAATCCAAGATGGCCAGGAAAACATGCCAAGAACAAACAAACCATTCCAGAAACAACAGGCCTGGATCTGGACTATGCTACAGCTACTATATACTCTAGTTACTGCAGGAAACACTAGAGAATGTTTAACACAGCAGAAAAATAGCAGTGAAAAATATTTAGAGCCTCCTGGCTGATTTTTCTTCTGTTTTAAGGAATGATTTAACCAGTTAACAGGTAGTACTGCTTGGCAGGAACACCAGAGCAGGCAAAACAGCTTTAAACAGTGAAAAGATACCAGTAAATACTTAAACAGTGGAAACAACAAAAAAGCTTGCTAAACAGTGAAAACGATAATAAAATTTGACTTTATGGGCACAGTGTAAATGGCATTTGCAGTATAACCGTGCAGTTTATTACACAGTAAATAAATAAGGTATAAAAGTAGGCCACAGTAAATAGTATAAATAAGCAATAAAAAGATACAGCAACTTATGCTTTTGGAAGCTCAGAAGCCTCTAGTCATCTGGTGTCTCATTTCAGAGTTGTGGCTGGTAGCCCACCTCAGTTCAGCTTGGTACAAATAAGCCAAAACCTGCTCAGATGGAGGGCCTAAATACCAGAAGCTAAAACTGAATTTTTTTTAGAGTTTTTTTTTCAAGAAGGATCAATGAGGATGTTGATTCCAAGCCTTAGACCAGTGTCCCTTTACTAGTTGGGTCCCAATCAACACATTTCTTTTTGTCAAACATTATATCTCATTCAAGTCTTGCCCTCCCTTATGAATCATTCTGCTTCCAAAACATTATTTTGCATGGATTGTTCCCTCATTTCCCATTTTTATCTATGTAATTTTCTCCTCCCCTTTTCTAAAGATCCGATGTCCAGTTCTTTTATCTCTGTTACTGCATTCACTACTACTAGTAAGGTTGGTTTAGACTTTAATTTCCATTTTCTAGTAATTGCTTTTCTGGCAGCTACCAGAATTGAACTCTGCAATTCCAGTTCTGTTTCACAGCTCAAAAAAAAATGTGCTCATCCAGTATTTCTGACAGAGTAGTCTGCAGAAAATTATTAGTCTTCCAGCTCATTACACATCCAAAAATATGTTCCCAAGTACCTCTTTCTTTTCAGTCTCACCTTCAACATTTGCAGTGTACCCAAAGAAAAATTCTTCCAAGCAGAGAGAGATATTAAATCTTCTAGACTTTGTTGCATATTTGGGAGACCTACATATATCCCCTCAATTTCTCTATGTGAATTGCTTATCAAGTATCTTCCCAATCCTTTCCAACCTTCATCAATGGATTCTTTACTTTATCATGTTGTCATGCAACATTTGATATGCCCTATTAATTATCCCTAATTTAACAGCAACTTCTGTTTTTGATTCTACTAAAAACTATACCAGTGCTGGTCTTAGTATTCCCCATTCCTTTCTTTTTGCCTGTATTCCAATACCAGCCCCCGATGGGGAAAGACGTCTGTAGCTTGCTGTCCAAATGAATTCATGGCCTCTTCTCATTCAATTACCTTTCCCTCCCTAATTATTTGCTTCCGATACCTAGGTTCCTTTGCATGTTTTTTAAAGTAAATTACAGCCCCCTTTTGCCTGTTCACTGTACCCCTAATTGCAGTCATCCATATCTGCAGAATTTCTTTTTTCCATTCCTGTGTTGGCTTAGTTCTTAGAATATTTTCTACTACTTTATTTATTTACATTTGTTTACTGGGAAATTCCAACTGGACACAGGTCCATTTTCAGCAGAGGCCCGGGGAGAAAAGCTCCACAGAAAGACATGGTAGATGGTAAACATTAACAATCAATGTATTAATACAGTAGAGGTGATCATGACATGGAGAAATGTTGTTTGTCTTTCGGCTTTTTCCCGGTAAGGGGTCGCCACAGTGGAACTCCGGTCCACTAATGATTGGCAGATTTTTATGAAATGCCGATGTGCCAGCTCGACGCCCAATCTTCAATGAAGGCATGCCCATTTATGCACGCTGTTGGAGTTAGGGCTGAGCAGATGAGGGTGAAATCCTCTGCATACTGTATGAGGGAAGCATGTTTGGTGGCAGTGTGCAGATTATTGGTGAAAAGGGAAAAAAGTAGGGGGCCAAGGATGGAGCCTTGGGGAACCCCAATAGTAACAGGGAGATGAGTGGATAGATTGTTGTCCTAGATGACTGATTGCTGATGGCTTTGTAGATAGCTGTGGAACCAGTTTGTGACTGCTGTGGAGATGGAGAGGTCAGATAGAGCAGAGAGTAGAAGATTGTGTGACACAATGTCAAAGGCTTTAGATAGATCCAGAAATACCGAAGAGGAGAGGAGGTCATTGTTTTGTAATGGAGGATAGTGCTGGTGAACGATAAGAGAGCAGTTGTCATGCTGTGGTGTGGTCTGAAACCATGCTGGGTATTGGAGAGAAGCTTATTGTTAAGGAGGAATTTGGAGACCTGTGAGTTGATGCATTTTTCAAGCATCTTGGAGAGGGGGGAAGATGATGGCAATGGGGCGGTAGTTGGAGAGGTCAGTGGAGGGGCCACCTTTTGTGGAGGGGACTGATGTCATATTTTCCATAGCGTGGGGTACATAGGATTCAGATATGGAGAGGTTGATTAATATAGAAATAGGATAAGCTAGGACATCGGCTGCTATCTTTAGGTATTCAGTGGGCAGGAAGTCGGCTGCTAGTTTTGTGGGTTTGAGTTTTGTCAGGAGTCTTTATGTAGAAGGTGGGTACTGTGGAGAGAAAGAAAGTAGGGAGGGATGGTTTGGGGTTGGGTGAGGGGAAAATTAATGTAGGAAAGTATTTTTTTTTGTTAAGGATAGAATGGAATCTGTGAAGTGTTTTATTGAAGGACTCTGCAATGCTACTGGTAGAGAGAAGGGTGGTTGGTGGGGGGGGGGGGGTGCTTACTTTTCCTGGGCAGATTATAGAGTTAATTGTAGATCAAAATTGCTTGGGGTTGTTTTGGGAGGAGTTTAGGGATGTCTGATAGAAAAGGGCTTTGTCTGCTTTTACTTGCTTTTTGACCTTAAGTAGTTCAAGGAAGAGTTGCCTCTCTGAGGGGGTTTTAGTTATACGCCAGCATTCCCATGTTTTATCCCTGGTTTTCATAAGGCCCCTGGTGTTTTTTTATAGCCAGGGGGAGCTTTTAGTTCTGATTCTGGTGTTTCTCAAGGGGGCATGGAAGTTAAGGATGTTGAGGAAGGTGCTGTAAAAGAAATGGACTGCTTCATCTAGATTGAGATATTTTAGAGGTGACCAATTTACATTCTAGATGGAGGAAGTGAAGGAGTTGGGGTTAAAATTAGCTTTGTTGCAAATAAGTCTGTGGGTAATGGGTTTGCAGTCATTAATGTGATTTTTTTAGTAGGAAGGTTGGGGAATGGTCACTGAGGGAGTCAGTTAAACATCCTGCTAAGTAGGTGTGAGGGGCTTTAACTAAGACCCAGTCAAGAATGGTGTGTTTATTGGGGTTTCTATTGATCCTAGTGGGGGGTTGTATTAGCTGAGAGAAACCATGGAGATTTAGGTGGAGGGCTGGGTGGTTTCTATTGCAGAATAGCCAATTGATGTTAAAATCCCCGAGGATGATCGTTTCTTGGGGTAGGGAGAGATTTGCCCAGTCTAGTAGGCTTTCAAGGGGAGGTGTATTTTGGCCGGTTGGGAAATAGCACCCTGTAGTGTTGATTAATTTTATAGGGTTTGGTTTGAGGGTGGTGTAAAGTATTTCTTCCTTTTCAAACTGGGGAGCTGATTTGGTGAGAATTTGGATATTGAAGTGGTGTTTATACAACAGTGCCACACCTCCTCCTTTTCTGGATAGTCTGCCTTTACGGAGGATGTTGTATCCAGGTGGGAGTATTTCATCACTTTTAATGTGAGGTTTGAGCCATGATTTGGTTAGGATAAGGATGTCGGGGGAGTAGAGGCTTATGTAGGCATGGAGGTCTTAGATTTTATTACAGGTGCTTCTGATGTCAAGAGACATGATGAGGAAGTCATTTGGATTTTTGTTGCTTGTGATTTGAGTGATAGGGGAGTTGATTGGAAGGTGGTTTGTGGAGATGTTGGTGATTGTGGGACCAGGGTTGGGGTGCACATCTCCACTGACAAAGTTTAGAAAGAGTGTTGAGAGTGTTTTATACGTGCAGTAAATAATTTGTTGTATTTTATGGATATTTTATGTTCAAATGTGGTGGGGGTTTGGTAATTGAGTAGTTGTATTGGGGGGAGGTAGTTTGTGGTTGGGGTAATGAAATTATGTAGTGGGTGATTGAGGGGAGTTGATGTGAGAGTGCAGTGGAAATGGTTGGGGGTTATGACTAAAGCGGTTTGGCAGGATGTAATGCAGGCTAGAATAGTGCAGGTGAGTATTACAACAGTATTACCTAGTGGCATGGCTGCTTTGGGTTAGGATGTGAGATTAAGCAGTAGGTGGGGTAGGTGGGTAATAACCAAGTAATTATATACAGAAATTACAATGCAACCAGAAATTGTAATATTAATACCACATTACATCAAAAAACATGAAAATCATTTCTATCAGCCGATAGACTTTGCAATATAGTGATAATATCATTATATTGGTTCCAGATAATCAGCACCTATATGTCCCCCTATTTAGATTCTATATAAACAAAATTAAATAAAGAGGAGTATGTGCTAATCAAGAATATGATGGGACACATAATGTAAAGGGACACCTTTTGTATTCAACGTGTGATGATAGATTGAAAAATTAGGTCTAGGTATACAAATTAACAAACAACCTTCCCAAACAGTAGGATAAATGCAAACTTCTGTGAAAAAGATGAAAATATATATTGCATCAGCCCTTGGATAGATATATCCTATCTCAACACATAATTAACTCAAAGTATGGTGTTCAGTAGTAACCTGGATTAAGCTATAAAAATATATCTAACCAGAATATCAAAAATTCTAAGTGTTAAACCCATAAAAATGTGCATTTACTGAAGAGATAATATAAGGGGTACAATGACTCAAGGCCATAAGCATACATATGTGCAAACATATGTATCACAAACATAGGTCAGCATAAGACTGTAAAGGTACAAGTCGACAAAATTAGAGCCATACTAAATAGGCCCCCATATATAATAGCAATGCAGCAAAACAAAAAAAATTGAGTGTTATATCTAAATCACACCAAATTGACTAAATTTGCAAATTACTCAAATGTGTGATACAAAAACTGGTAATCCCAACTGGTAGTTATATAAAGTCCTATACTCCACAGTCAAGCACTTCCAAAAGCAATTTTAATTCATGATGAAAGAAACTGTTCTGTTCGAACCAAGTCCATTATAGCAGCATAAAACACTGCTAATATCTTCAGGAAAATCGGAAAATTTTGCACACAAGTCCCCAAAGAATAATATTAGGTTCCAACAGCTTTATGAATATAATAGTCTATTTAGTTATTGCTCTTCTCTTTAAAGATCTGCACCCCAAATCCCAATATCTCCTTATTTCTTGAACTTCTCAACCGTTTCATCATTATACCTTTTCCCTTCGAATTATAGCTTTCGGCTTGTGCTATGTAGAGGAGCTTTATATCTGTAGCTCTGAAATACCCATTCAAATCAAGTGATCCCAAACCACCTTGCTGTACTGGAAGGATCAACTTATTCCATTTGACTCTTGCCCTCTTCCCCTCCCAAATAAAATCCTTCATTGCTATCCACAACTTCTGTTCTCTTTGATAAAAATATGCCTGACCCTATGTGTAAAACTAATGGGACTAAAAAGATTTTCACTGCTGGTATCTTCTTTATATCCATAAAATAGAGCTTCCAAGTTCTCAGTTTTTGTATTCTCTTTTGTTTAGTCTTTCCTGGCATATCCTTAGTTGCTGTAACAGAATTATTTTTAACCCATACCCCTAAGTACTTCATTTTATCACATCCCCATAAATGAGTATCACTGAACCAATTTGTGTGTCGGTATGAATCTACTTCTAAATTTCGAACTTTTAAAACTTTGAATTTCTTATGGTCAAGACCATAAGATCGAAGTTTTGAAATTTTGAATCGTAAATAAAAATTAAAAAAAAAATAAACCTATTTTTGCATTTTGCAGGGAGGCAAGCACCTTTGCACCCCCACACCCCCTGCTAATTGAATATACCAACTCCGAGATCACACTGCAGTGAGGAAAACAATAAATATACTATTCTGCACTGTACAGCAATCTCCATTTAAACGGTTCAAAGTTTAAAAACTTCGACTTTCTTGAAAAAGTGTACCAGGTTGAGAAAGCATTCTGCCCTTGATGAATCCTAACTGTGGTGTATCCAGTGTTTTGAAGATTTCCTTCATTTTCATTTATGGTATCCATGTTGATCCTTCCATTGTCTTTCAAGTGAGACTTGCCAGACTTATGGAAGTGTAGTTTTCCAGGTCAGTAGATGTCAATTCTAACTGTGATACTTAGAACAGCAGAAGTGCAAATGTGGGCAGGGAATGTGTACAAAGTCTAAGGCTGTAATACCTTGGAGTACACCCATACTCTATGGTACTGCAGTTGGAAGATTAGAAGTAAATCTGTGGGATGGGGCAGCCCAGCCCTCATGTGAATGTCACTTGCAGTGAGTTGGAAATTATTTGCCTACTTTTTGGTAGCAGCTTATTTTTTAGCCTTTTTTAGACTTGCAGTTTTGGGTTTTAAAATTATAATAGAAAGTCATTGATACCACATTCTTTCCCTCCCTTCTTGGATTAGAGGTCGGGTAGTATGAGATCAGGGCAGGTTTGCTAAGAAGGTATATTCATTTGCCACTCTAAAGCTAAGGACATTCAGCAATAAATTTAATTTTTAGAATTTTTATAATATTTTATTTATTTTGTGTTTATAATTTGTTGACCAGGTTAGTCCCACTAGGCTAATAGTTTCTTCTCAGGTGAGACCTGAGGTGATATTTATATTTATACTGCACTGTAGCATCCTGGTGTGGGAATAGAAACCAAGACCTGAGGTGATATTTATATTTATACTGCACTGTAGCATCCTGGTGTGGGAATAGAAACCACAGCCTCCTGCACCACAGGTAGTTGTGCTACCTTTTGTGCCACTGACGCTGTTCCTTCTTGATTGACTCCTTGCTAACTATGCTTGAAATTATTCTCAAGTTTTAATTCAAGGAGTATGTCCTCTTGAACCTAGTGGATTTTACAGTAGTGGAACCCCACCTTAGACATTGTCAGATACCTTTGTGGAGACCTTGACCAGGATTGCAGTCTTAGTCATGTGCTGATGGTGCAGGCCATGTCTGATTTATGACCCCTTAGTGAACAATTTGTAAAATCTTGCTAGATGTGCCCTTCATCAAAGGTGGGCTTTTTAGGCAGGGGTTTGAAGCCTTCTTGGTGTGGGGTGTTATCCCTGCCATATTGGAAGGTTCTTTTCCCCCACCATTCATTTTCTTTTTTGAGAATGCAAAGGCAGTAGAGATGTCTCAAATGCAAGGCTTAAGAATTGTTGAGGTCCCCAGGTATCTCTCCTTTGGTGACCAAATTTGCCTAAGTCATGCAGAGGATAGAACTGTGTGAGGGCCTGCTCAGCTCCACTGTGAGCCTGGGCTGTAGGGACTGTGATAAGTCACTTTTCTCTTTGGATCCTTTTGAGGAGGAGGCTGAGTAACAGAGCCAGACACTTTCTGCAATTGGATGATAGCAGCTGCTCCTTTTATTTGGGGGAGTGAAAGTTCATTCCCCTTCCTATCCCTCCTGCAGTACTAGAAAGGCTTAGTTGAATGGTCCTATTACAGTACCCCCTTGACTCTGGGGTTCCTTAGTTGTAGCCTTCCTCTTTGTGAGGATCGTGGGAATTTCTTAACACTAGTATTCTCTGTCCCTATTTCAGTGGGCTGTGGTGTTGGTATGCTCTCCTCCATGTGTCTTGATGATGGCCCTTTATGACCTAAAAACCTTCTCAGATATACTTGCATGTCCTGTTTTTAAGGCTGGCTTGGCCAGGATTCCTGAAGTAAGGTTTGTCTTAAGGGGACTCCGTCTCCCACTGAGTGTTCATTGGAATGTGCTGTTCTGGTTGTGAAATGTATTTGGTTTCTCACCTAGCTGTCTGTCTGTTCTAGGCAGATAGCATTGCTCCCCTTGCTGGTTATACCTTTCCTTGTCAGAGTCAGCTTTGCTTGTCTTTGTAATTAATGTGAAGGCAGTCTAGGCTCCATTTGGACCAAACTGCCAGTAGCGGTCTTTCTCTACCTCCGTCTTGGTACTAGGGCATTCTACCTGCAGGAATATCTGAGGTCAGTATTGTGGCTTGCCAGACTGCTGTGTCCCCAGTGTTGATCTCCCAAAAACCTATTATCACAGTTGATGTCCATGTCTGAAGAGTCCCTTCCAAATAGGGTTGCTCCTTCCTCTGCCTACCTGTCTTGTAAGGAGTGTTTCTAAGACATAAAAGGTGGGGAGCATATTGATTTCTACAATGCAGGAGTCTCCGAGTTGGTCTCTGGAGCCTTCAATTTTTGGCCCAGGAGGCTTATTTGACTAGTTCTTCTCCTTTTTAGTCCAAACTGGTGGTTCATTTACCAGTTCCATGTTAAGAAGCTTTGGGAGGGGGAGTGGCTGATCTTTCTCCTTTTAGGAAGCTCCCACTAGAAGCTATCACTCCAAGTTGACTTTCTTTTGATTATAAAATTGCTGTGGAATGATATCAGAGTTAGCTTATAGAGTATGCTACTTTGGTCTTTTCTGTAGGGGAGGGGTATGTTGCCATTCATGTTGAAACAGGACTGATCTTCAGGATATAGATTTTTTTCTAGAACCAAATCTTGTCCACCTTTGGGAGTTTAGTCATTTTTCCACTTCCTGTATGGGAAGGAGATCAGAAGGAAAGCCATCAAGTGATCCTATTCCTTCCAGTGCTTTCTTTGATAGTGTGCTTTCCATTCCTTAGCATAGTTCACCTTTTATCTTTTTTTTTTTCCTGGGACATCTTTCTTTCTGTCTCACCCTTGAGGGCTGAAGGTGGATATGTACTGTTTGCTTTTGAGTGGCTTGTTTACCTTCTCTGAGCCTAGTCAAAGATGTTCCTCCTTCCCCCTTCCTGTGGGATGACCCCTAGCGTTAACATTTTTGGCCAAGACCCTTTTTCTCCTCAATTGTGCTGACTTCTAGTTGGATCATGACTGTGTGCGCCATAAACTACTGGGAAGCCATTTACTTGTGTTCTTGTTTGAGCTGTTCTCTGTGTGGATGGATACGTTTATTTCATCACATTTGGCCAATACATAACTCTGAGATTCATAACACCTACTGCTGGACCATGTGTCCAGTGCAGGGAACGTTCTGTCCTTTATCAGTGCCAGGTGGTAGGATTTGGTCCTTGCTCCAGCAGTTCAAGCAGCTAGATTCCTAGGATTGACTGCTGTCTGCCTCTTGCAGGAGATAATTCCTTTTTGGGGTCACAAACATTTTTGTCTCAGACTTGCTTGTCTGTCATTGAGTTCTTGGCCTAGAGCTGCAAGAATGCACCCATAAATTGCTATTTCCCTCGTGGTGCCTTTACTTCTATGTGTTGATTCCCCATGCCTTCATCATGGGAATCATGTTCCATTACCCTCCCATTTGAAGAGTAGCCACTGAAATTCACTCCAGGACTTATTGCTGCAGTAAATTTTCTTGTCCCAGGGATTATCCAAAGGATGCGACTGGTTAGTTTGATTTCCAGAGCTTTTGCGGATGCCCTCCATAAGCATAGCTAGACATTTGTATGTGAGCTAGTAAATACAGAGGATAATAGTTTTCAGACATCTTAAGATCCAGTAGTTATTTTTTTCATATAGACTTTCAAACCTACAACTAGGAAGATCATTTTCAAAAAAGGTGAATCCCATATCTGCAGCTCACAGGCTTGAACCCATTGTGAAGAATTACAAAACATCAGATGTTATGTTGTCCTATCTCGCCGTAATTCTTGCTGGTTGAGTTCGCAACCGAGCATTGGTTCTGACTCTGCCTAATACAAAAGTTCGAGAGCATCCACTGGCTCAAGGCTAACCCCTATCCCATGATGCTCCAGGTAGGAAACCCAGATCTTGTTTGCTGCTCAAGCAATCGAGAAGTGTTCCTGCTGGCTCATTGCTAAGTATTGTTTTCAGTTAGATTTCTTGTAGAAAATAAAGTCCACTTAGTTCTCACTGTCCATGTGCAATAGACCCCTATTTACTTTGTTGTTGTAGTGTAGTTCCTTTCCCTACTTTCTAGAGAGATCCGTTTAAGTTAGAGGGCTCTCAGCGGCAAGTTTAACTTGGAGGGCCACTCCCGTTTTCTTGTCTGTTTCTTTTTTCTCCCTTGAAGAATCCATTTTAGTTAGAGGATTCCTCACCTTTCATAGTTATACCATTGTTTGTCTTTGTTGTATGTAAAAAAAAAAAAAAAAAAAAAGTTTTGCTGTTAAGCGTTCCTATAGAGTAGTGCTAGTTTGGCTTACTGTCTTTTGGCTTCTGGTGTGTTTCTCCCATTAATGGGCTCTGCGGTTAGTGTTAAAGCTGTGTTGTTTATTTTTGCATATTGTTATTAGAGTCTTGTTACCTTAATGCTGAAGTGTTTTCTGACATTTTTTGCCTTCCCTTTTTGCTGTTTGAGATGTTGAAAAATAAAGAAAAAGAACATAAGCAGTCGGGTTTTAAAAAATGTGACCAGGGTACCAAAAACATGTCTTACAGATGGTCACACTAGCTGTGTGTATTGTGTCGGCACCATCCACTTGCATGATCCTTGCACCATCTGTCATGGGTTTAGCAGTAGAGTGCTTCAGGAGCGCCAAAACAAATTAATAAGAGGCTTACTGAAAGGTCTTTTCCAGGAATCATTAGGGAGCTCCAACCCTACTTCTCCTTCACATTCAAAAGCCTCCAAGAGACCTGCCATTCTGACTTCACCTTCGGACCTGCCAAAAAAGGTTGTTGCATCGGAGCTGAGGGCTCTTGACTCCGATAGACTAGAATCTTCCTCTTTGGCTCAGTTAGTGTCTATGGGGCTGATAGAGGTACCGAGCAGGAGACTGTCTCCTAGACTGGAGCTAGTCACACCTATATTGAGATCTCCCATTTTAGAGAGGGCTAGATCTCTCTCATTATCCTCCCATTCTTCCAGGAGTTTATCTGATGATGATGTAGAATGAGTGGTGAAGAGATTGCTAAAGACACCGGCACTGGGAAAACTTTTATCGTCTATGACCCCAAATGATTCAGGACCATCAAAGGCACCATCTCCAATTCCTCCTCTGATCTGGTGGTTTTGGAACCAGAGTGGATGGATCTGATAGTAGTGGAACAGTCTGTACCAGGACCTCCCTTAAGTTCATCGGTTCTGGCATCTGCTCCAATGTCTTTGGGTCCTTCTGATCTCGAGTCTGGGAGCCGACGCTCGCCTGTCTGGTCCGGAGAGGGGAGTTGGCATGAACAGTTGTCTGAGCCGACTGTACTCCTCAGCGAGGTTGAACTCTGCTCCTATATCGGCTTCGGAGCCACCCACTTTGCCCCAGAGTCGATCCTCTGCATCTTTGGAGCAGAGGAGCTCTTCATTGCAGAGTGAGGGGACTTTTGAGCTGACAGAGTGCTGTCATCCCAGACAGCTCCATTCTCTGAGCCATCTTCTCTTCCCTCACAGGCGCCAACATCAATCTCTTCTTCACCTACTCCTCCCTAGCATAGAGGCCCAGAGCCCCAGGAAGCCCCTTTGGGTGGCATCTCCTCTGAGGCTTCACTAGAGTACCCCTCTGAGGAAGCCCCTCGGAAGAGACTGTGCAAGAGGAAGCACATAGACTCCCCTGAGTCTGTCACGTCAGATACCGATTTGGATGAGTTTGAAGTGTCCCCACAGTCCCGCTCTGAGGACGTCTGTTTCTCTGACATCCTTGAGATCCTCAAACAGAAGGGTAGCTGGAAGCCCATCAACCCTTCAGAGGATAAATCTGTATACCTGGATGCTTTTGGGTCTTGCTCTTTACCTCCTGGGTGACTCCCCCTGTATGACCAGCTTTTAAATGTCATATCTAGTAAGGCCTGGACATCACCTGATACAGTGGAACCTGTTCCGTGGAGGCCGAATACATTTATTACTCATCCAGAGAAGGAGTTCTTGACAAAAGGTGTCCCTGTAGATGTGATGGTGGTGGCAGAGGCCACCAAGAAGGAGCTATTGGAGACTTCCTCATCTGTTCATCCTCCTAACAAAGAGTCAAGGACTATGGACAGATATGGAAAGAGTGTCTTTTCTTCAGTGGCCTTTACCTTGTGGTCGCTGAACTATCTCACCCATTTTACGAGGCTTCAAAGAGATCTCCTAAAGGAGCTAGAAGATGCCCTTCAGGGTTCTGTAGCTTCAGGGACTGCAGACAAAGTTTTCTCGCAGCTCTCCATCCTCAACTCCATTGTGAACTCCTCCAGGTGACTGATTTCTTATCCAGCTGATGGAGAGAGTAGAGCAGCAGCTGCAGGAATTTCCCTTAGGAGACATTCCTGGATGCATCTTTGCAACTTTGCTGAACCCTTCAAGTCTTCCTTCACCAATTCCTTCAATGGTTCAGCCCTTTTTGGACCAAAGGTGAAAGATGCTTTGACCAGGTGCGAGCAGGAAGGGAAAACCTTGTCTACTATTGGAGTCCATTTTTCTGCCTTGTCTAGACCTTATCCTAATGGTCAGAAAGGTGGGAAAATGTGGTTTCGCAAGTCCCCAAAAGGTTTCTCTGATGCACGTGGTGACACTTCCCCCTGGGACAGAGGAGGAAATGCTAATGGAAGACGCTGACCTTGTGGCAGAGGGGGTTAGCAGAATCAAGGTGGCAGAGATGCATTCCCTGGGAAGCCCTTCTAGCGCTCCTGAAAGATGGCCCTCCTGCTCTTCTCTAGAGGCAGTTGGTAAACGATTGTCACTGTACCCAAATGCCTGGCAAGAGATCTCCCAAGACAAGTGGGTACAGACCATCATAACCAGCGGCTATTACATACCCTTTTCCACTCCCCCTCCAGTAAACCAGTCAGTGCCAGATCTTCCACCTGGTCAATGGGACTGTGCAACACGAGATACTCATGTTGCTAGAAAGAGTCCTCCAACATGTCCCCACAGACCAAATTGGATCCGGAACTTAACTCTGGGTTCTTTTTAGTTGCAAAAAAGACAGGGGACTGGAGATCCATTCTAGATGTCAGCAAATTAAACAAATTTGTAAAAAAAAAAAAAAAAAAAAAAAAAGTCAAAGTTCCAGATGGTGACACTGCAGTCAATATTCCCTTTTCTCGGGAAAGACAATTGGATGTGCTTGATAGATCCCAGGACGCGTTCTGCCACACAAAGATGGACAGGTGGTCTAGGAGACATTTACGCTTTTGGCTGGGGAGCCTGTCATTATCAATTCCGAGTCCTGCCCTTTGGTCTCACTACAGTCCCCAGTGTGTTCACCAAATGCATGGCAGTGGTCACGGCTCACTTGAGACACCAGGGATTCCACGTGTTTCCATACCTAGACGTCTGGCTCCTCACTGCCACCACCAAGCATCTACTGATACAAGCAAGGGACAAAATGTGTTACTTTGGGCCAGACTAGGCATCAGAGTAAACTTAAAAAAATCTGCCTTGTCAGCTTCTCAGCATATTACTTTTAGGCACAAAATTGGATGTAAAAAAGATGGTGGCAAAACTTAGCCCTGACGGAACAGTCCCTTCACCACCAGATCGAGATATTGATTTCAAAAACAAAGATCCAGGCTAGGTACGTATTATAAATTCTGGACACCATGGCAGCTGCGATACTTCTAGTTACCCCAGCATGGCTGCACATGAGGGTACTACAGTTGTTACTTTTTGTGCAGTGGTCAATGCAAGATCTTCCTCTATCACATCAGATAATCATTACAGAATCATGCAAGAAAGATCTCCTTTGTTGGCCACAAACAGAGTAATTGTACCTTGGCCGTCCTTTTGTTTTTCTACAACCAGCAGCTGTACTGACCACAGATGCTTCCCAGATCGGGTGGGGGGGAGAGCATTATCTAGGAATAATGGTCCAAGGCCTGTGGCAAGAACACGGGAGCCACTTGCACATAAACGTCCTAGAGATGAGAGCGGTGCTGTATGCGTTGCAGGTATTTCAAGACTCTCTTCCGATAGGCATGGTTGCAATTCAGATGGACAACATGTCAGTGGTGTGGCACATAAGCAGGGAGCAACCAAATTGTACCCCCTATGTCGAGAGGCGCAATGGGTCTGGCAATGGGCTGTCGCTTCTTTATGTTTTCTGATAGCAATGCACATCCTGGAGAAATCCAACATGATAGTGGAGAAACTCAGCAGAGCTATTCTCTTGCCTCACGAGTGGTCCCTGAAACCACAGATTGCGAAAGAGATCTTCCAGAAATGGGGCCAGCCTTGCTGCAACCTTTTCGCCTCTTCCATGAATGCCAAATGCTGCAGCTACTTTGCCCTCATTCCCCTTCTGGGGAAGTCACCAAGGGATGCACTGGTTCACAATTGGCCCCGGGACTACTCTATGCCTTTCCCCCCTTCCCCTTAATACCAAAGGTATTTCAGAAAGCCAGCACGTTGAAAGCCACAATAATTCTTATTCCACCGTACTGGTCTCGACAAATTTGGTTCCCCTTTCTGTGGATCCATTTACTGGAGGCACCTTGAATTCTGGTCCCAGTTACAGATCTTCTGACCCACTCATCGGGAGCATTCCATCCGTCAATCCAAGCCCTCAAGTTGACAACATGGCTGTTCCAATTCCACATTTAGCCAGTGTTACAATTTTTCCCCTGCAGTGAAACATATCCTTATTTCCTCCTATAAACCTTCCATGAGGAAGTTGTATTCTAGTAAATGGAAAAGATTTTCCTAATGGGCTGCTGAACAGAACATAGAAACTTTTACAGCTCCTATTGCTGCAGTTCTAGAATTTCTTTCCAAACTTTTTGAGGAATGAGCTGCAGCAGATACTATCAGAGTCCAATTGGCAGCCATTTCTAATTTCCATACTGGGGAAATGGGAGTACCGATTATGTAAAGCTTTTCTCAAAGGTACCTTTCTACTTAGACCCCCGATCAAAGAACCTCCCGCCCCTTGGGACCTTAGTTTTGTCCTATCCGCGTTAGTTTTGCCATCTTTTGAGCCCACATCATCTTGCGATATAAAGTTTTTGTTGTGAAAGCTCTTTTCTTAGCAGCCATTACTTCCACAAGAAGAGTATCCAAACTCCAAGCACTCTTTATTTGTCCTCCTTATGTAGTTTTTCACAAAGACAGTATCCTTGAGAACTAATCCCTCTCTCCTACTGAAAGTTTGTTCAGAGAATAATCTAAATCAGTCGATTGAATTGCCTGTGTTTTTTCCAAATTATGGCGACAAGGCAGAATATAAATTGCAACAATTAGATGTACACTGACAGCTATGCTTCTAATTGCATAGGACCAAAGACCTCAGCAAGTCTGACCAGCTTTTTGTGTCCCTTTCTGAAAAAAGGAAAGCACTGCCAGTATCCAAGATAACTTTGTCTAAATGGCTTGCTGATTGCATCTCTTCCTCATACAGTAAAAATAACAGGCAATTACCGGGCAAAATTAAAGGACATTCTATAAGAGCAGTCTCAACTTCCTCTGCCTTTCAGGCTAGACTTCCTATGGATGAATGAATAAACTGAAATCCAAACCAAATGAAGAACCAACAAAGAAGGATCCACCAAAAGTAGTTTATTAAAAGTTCACTGACGTCTCGGCCACAGCCTTCAAGGAGTACAAGTAACACACATATACTAACCATATATATACAAAAAGACTTGATCAACAAGCTTAATTAAACAATTAGTTAAATTGCATAATTATATTCAATTTAGCAGCAACTTCAG
Organism: Protopterus annectens; assembly: GCF_019279795.1. Classification (NCBI taxonomy): domain Eukaryota; kingdom Metazoa; phylum Chordata; order Ceratodontiformes; family Protopteridae; genus Protopterus; species Protopterus annectens. Next base: position 378,851,898 of record NC_056742.1, read on the forward strand.
TTAAAATCTTCATTCAAACCAAGTGGGTGTAGTGTTTTAAATTTTAAAATATACACAGCTTCCTTATGTTGCAAGCACTGTTTAATATTGTCACTTGCATTATTATGATGTTTAATTTGTTCTAAAACACATCCCTTCAACCCCTTATTGTCACTGTTATGAAAATTTAAAAAGTGTATGGCAACAGGGCTTTCTTCTTTCTTATTTTTTATGTCATTGGCATGTTCTAAAAGTCTTACTTTAAATGCTCTTTTTGTTTCCCCTATATAGAATTTCTTACAGGGGCAGCTAAGTGCATAGATAACACCATCTGAATTAGTCAAAGTTGTCCTTTACTTCAAAGGGAATGTTATTAATATAAGCAAAACTAGAGATGACAAACTGGCATGCTTTACATTTGCCACACTGCTGTGTTCCTGTTCTCTTTATGCCATATGGTATCGATACTGTTGGAAAGTTAAATCTACTCTTTACCAGGAAGTCTTTGATGTTCTTGCCCCTTCGATAGGAAAATTTCAAATCTACATTCAACCAAGTATTAACATTATTAAGGGAACTAAAGTATTCCCAAAATTGTGAAAAAAGTTTTATAAATTCTGCTGTGAAGCAAACATAAGTAGTAACAAAATACATGCTCTCTTTTTCTTGTTGTTGTACTTTGGTAAATTGTTGAAAGTTATACACCTTTTTATAGGATGGAACCTTTGTTCTATTATTTTTGTTATTAAACTTATTATAACTATCAGTCAACATTTGTGTATTATAGCCTCTCTTGACAAAAGCGTCAAATAATAGCTGTGGCTCTTTATAAAAAGACTCACTGTTGTTACATAAGTGAGAAACTCTGACCATTTCTCCATATGGCAGAGAAGCAATTGTATGGGGGGGATGTCCACTAGTACTATGGACATAGTGGGTACCCCCCCTCAAATTTCCTATTAACAGAAGTTATTAAATGCGTACCATTACTGATGTCCAAAACTATGTCTAAAAAAGGCATGTAAGTGCCTATTCTGAGACCATCAAATTGTATAGAGAATCTATTAAGATTTAAATCAGCAATAAACTGTTGGACCCCTGGGTTCTACCACCTTCCACTAAAAAAATTAAATCATCAACATACCTAAAGTACTTAATAACATAATTTTGAAAAAATGAATGTCTGTAAATAACTTCAACTTCAAACAGACCCATTGCCAGATTTGCATACATGGGGGCAAATGCAGCCCCCATGGCCGTCCCTTGTTTTTGACGGTATAATGTGTTATTAAACTCAAAAAAATTGTTATTTAAAGAAAAAAATATCAAATCAATAATAAATTCAGTTGATGGAGATTCTCCTAGAAAAAATCTAACAGATTCCAACCCAAAAGAATGGCTTATATTGGTGTACAAACTTTTTACATCGACAGTCACCCAATACATTCTGTCGTTCCAATGTGTGTCATGTATTTTCTTTAAAAATTCAAATACATCAGTAATGTAAGATGGTAATACTTTCACATATGGTAACAAATAATTATGCAAAAAAATACCCAAATTATGTAGAAAATAAAACCGTCCAGAGACAATGGGTCTTCCTGGCGGTTTGTTCAACCTTTTGTGGATTTTGGGTAGGCAGTAAAAGTAAGCCATGGAACATTGGTCCACCTGAAATTTATTTTTTACATCTTGTTTGTTAAAATAGCCTAACCTATATCCTTTTTGAATAAGTTCTTTATAAGCTATAATAGCTAGATGGTATTTGTCTATATCTACTTGCTCATAAGTCTGGTTGTCATTCAGGTGTTCCATGCACATTTCAAAATAATCTAAGCAGTCCATGGCAACCAACTTGTTGCCTTTGTCTGCTGGCTTGAAAATAATCTTGAAAAATAAATTTCAGGTGGACCAATGTTCTATGGCTTACTTTTACTGCCTACCCAAAATCCACAAAAGGTTGAACAAACCGCCAGGAAGACCCATTGTCTCTGGACGGTTTTATTTTATACATAATTTGGGTATTTTTTTGCATAATTATCTGTTACCATATGTGAAAGTATTACCATCTTACATTACTGATGTATTTGAATTTTTAAAGAAAATACATGACACACATTGGAACGATAGAATGTATTGGGTGACTGTCGATGTAAAAAGTTTGTGCACCAATATAAGCCATTCTTTTGGGTTGGAATCTGTTAGATTTTTTTCTAGGAGAATCTCCAACTGAATTTATTATTGATTTGATATTTTTTTCTTTAAATTACAATTTTTTTGAGTTTAATAACACATTATACTGTCAAAAACAAGGGACGGCCATGGGGGCTGCATTTGCCCCCATGTATGCAAATCTGGCAATGGGTCTGTTTGAAGTTGAAGTTATTTACAGACATTCATTTATTCAAAATTATATTATTAAGTACTTCAGGTATGTTGATGATTTAATTTTTTTAGTGGAAGGTGGTAGAACCCAGGTCCAACAGTTTATTGCTGATTTAAATCTTAATAGATTCTCTATACAATTTGATGGTCTCAGAATAGGCACTTACATGCCTTTTTTAGACATGGTTTTGGACATCAGTAATGGTACGCATTTAATAACTTCTGTTAATAGGAAATTTGAGGGGGGTACCCACTATGTCCATAGTACTAGTGGACATCCCCCCCATACAATTGCTTCTCTGCCATATGGAGAAATGGTCAGAGTTTCTCGCTTATGTAACAACAGTGAGTCTTTTTATAAAGAGCTACAGCTATTATTTGATGCTTTTGTCAAGAGAGGCTATAATATACAAATGTTGACTGATAGTTATAAGTTTAATAACGAAAATAATAGAACAATGGTTCCATCCTATAAAAAGGTGTATAACTTTCAACAATTTACCAAAGTACAACAACAAGAAAAAGAGAGCATGTATTTTGTTACTACTTATATTTGCTTCACAGCAGAATTTATAAAACTTTTTTCACAATTTTGGGAATACTTTAGTTCCCTTAATAATGTTAATACTTGGTTGAATGTAGATTTGAAATTTTCCTATCGAAGGGGCAAGAACATCAAAGACTTCCTGGTAAAGAGTAGATTTAACTTTCCAACAGTATCGATACCATATGGCATAAAGAGAACAGGAACACAGCAGTGTGGCAAATGTAAAGCATGCCAGTTTGTCATCTCTAGTTTTGCTTATATTAATAACATTCCCTTTGAAGTAAAGGACAACTTTGACTGTAATTCAGATGGTGTTATCTATGCACTTAGCTGCCCCTATAAGAAATTCTATATAGGGGAAACAAAAAGAGCATTTAAAGTAAGACTTTTAGAACATGCCAATGACATAAAAAAATAAGAAAGAAGAAAGCCCTGTTGCCATACACTTTTTAAATTTTCATAACAGTGACAATAAAGGGTTGAAGGGATGTGTTTTAGAACAAATTAAACATCATAATAATGCAAGTGACAATATTAAACAGCGCTTGCAACATAAGGAAGCTGTGTATATTTTAAAATTTAAAACACTACACCCACTTGGTTTGAATGAAGATTTTAACTGGAAGTTGCTGCTAAATTGAATATAATTATGCAATTTAACTAATTGTTTAATTAAGCTTGTTGATCAAGTCTTTTTGTATATATATGGTTAGTATATGTGTGTTACTTGTACTCCTTGAAGGCTGTGGCCGAGACGTCAGAGAACTTTTAATAAACTACTTTTGGTGGATCCTTCTTTGTTGGTTCTTTGCTAGACTTCCTATGGACTCTGTGTGTGGCTGCCACATGGGTGAGACATCATACCTTTATTACTCATTACAAAGTGGATGTGGCCTCCCAGAACAGGTCTCCCTTTGGATGCACTGTATTGAAGAGACTATTTTCCTGAGCCACCCTGTGATAAAGGTGCTAGTGACGCAGTCCCAACCAGCAAGAATTAAAGCGAGATAAGACAACATAACATTAAGAAGTTATGCACTCACCATAATGTTCCATCTTTGTTGTCCATCTCACCTCTATTCTTGTGTCCCATCCTCCTTCCCCCTCCTTTGTTCCTGGAGGAACAGGCGGATATTACACGTATATGGTTATATTGGTTTGGAGTCTGTGGTTCCTTCCTTCTGCAGTTTGACAATTTGTTTTGTTTGTATAGGCACGTGGAGGTACTGATGACGTTTTCACTTGTAAACAAGATTTGGGTGTCTTATCTGGTGCATCATAGGATAGGGGTTAGCCTCGAGCTTTTGTATTAGGCCGAATCGTCGGAACAGATGCTCTGTTCCGAACCCAGCCAGAAAGAATATAGATGAGATGGCCAACAAACATGGAATGTTATGGTGAGTACATGACTTCTTATTCACTAGAACCGGCCCTACAGTGGGTCCTGCAGGGGGGCAAGAAGCATTAACTTTTTAGCAGCTGATGAAACAGGAGTCGACTAAAAGCAGTCTGCTGATCCAGTAGTCGGCAAGTCCTGTGTTGACAAAAAAAAAGCACTTGTCCATTTGCCCTACAACTACTAGGAAATGGGCAATCATGTTTTGGATTTTACATAGTTTTGTATCTTCTTTTTTGTGTTTGCCAAAAACCTAAGAATGCTGCTGACCTTGCTGATGATATGTGTCTGTTAGCATTACATTGAATTCCTTGGTTGATAAACTGGTTCTTGTCCTGGAATTGCTGATACTTTTGGAGTTATTCTTGGTGATTATGATGGCTGGTGGCCATGCTGTACATCTTTTTACTGTTATCCATTTTTCTGATCAGCATTTCATCGTACTGATTGCACCATTTTTTACCCCAGATCTAATAATATAATAAAAGTGCAGATAAAAATGCATTTATAGCTTGTAAACCAGTTTGTACCTAATCTCAGAAGAGTGATTGCCTTTGGTACTAAGAATGTGGCACTCCTGTAGTGTCAGATACTAAATATGAGCTGTGTAGGTAGATCTGCTCAAGAAGAGTTAAATTAAGAGGGACAGCAATATTTTTCTTTCTCAGCTGATGTGGATGGGTTTATTTCTCATTGCCTGGTATTTGGAGATAGGAGAGACTGCATGCTTACTGGGTACCACTCATCGATGTTATTGATAGAAAGGAGAAGGCTTTGGCTGTTTTTGTTTAGTCTAGCAAACAGAAAAGATAATTATTTTTATTTTGTTGATTGGACAGTAGCAGACTGCACACTCAACTGGATTATGGAGTGATATTGGTAGTGACTGGCCATTTCCTAGGAGGGTGAAGGGGTCATTGACAAAACAGAGAATGGGAAATAAATCATTAAGGATTTCAGAAAATATGGACATTGTTCTTGGTTTGCACTGACTAGATACCAGTAGATTGATTACCTGCCAGTTTCTTACACTGGGGAGAATGAAGCATCTCCACTGCCATTTGTAACTGTATGTAGCCATGGATGTGGAAGGTAGGTGACCAAAAGGAGGAAAAAGTGTCTATTGTTAAATTACAGTGTAAAGAATCTAGTTAACCACTGAAATACCACTTGATTATACTGCATGCCAGTTTCTGGTTTTGTTTATGCAAATCATTGTATCAAGTGAAAGATGCATCCACAGATTTCAGGGGGCATCTTCTATAGTGTGCTGAATTAAGACAAAACATTTTTTCAACATTTGCGTTTTTGACACCAGTGCCAGAATGTAGCATTTAACACAGACAAAAAAAAACCTGTGCTATTTTCTTTTTGTTCTTGCTGGTATTCTTTTTATTTGTGTACCTGTATAATAATTTATTAAGATGATCCTGAATATTAAACTAAAGCACTGAGTTGCAGCTTTATTTGTTTTTGTTAGTCATGAAGTTCTGTTGGCACTAGGGAAGATCACTTCAACAATATCTGTAATTGTCCTTCCATATCACTGCTTAATTATTCTTTACTTAAGGGATCTCCTTCTAAAGATACCCCAATGACCAGCCAGTATACCAAAATCTTTAGATCTTATAGTCATAAAGGTGACATACAGACACAAACACTAATAACATTGTTGCTGCCAGTCCGAACACCATTATAAATTGTCAGTCTGAACACAATTCTGCTGTGCTGCCTACAAAGTCTTTTTCAGGTAAGTGCCCTGTTGGGGGTTCTTCTCCCCCCTTTTTTTATATTTTGATTTCTTTTAGGCACCTCTTTTCTTTGGCTGTGTTCTGGATTCTGCAGGAGGCCAAGAGACCCACTACCAGAAAATCATACATGTCCAAATGGAACAGATTTTTTTGTCTGGTGCCTGTCTTGCCATCAAGATCCAATAGCTGTTGTGGTTCCTTTGGTTGTCTCTTATTTATTTGATCTGCTCCATGCTGGATTGGCTTATTCTTCAGTTAAAGTGCACCTATCAGCTGTTTCTGCTTGTCTACCCTTGAATCCTCCTCTAGCCTCTTGGTTTGAGATCAGTTTCTTAAAGTTGTCCTTATTATCAGGCCTCCCAGGAAGCCTCTTCCACTTTTTTGGGACCTCACTTTTGTACTTGAAAAATCGACACAGGCTTCTTCTGAGCCTGTTTCTTCAGCTTCTTTGCAACATTGTACTTGGAAGACTGTTCTTATTTTGGCTCGTACTTCAGCCAAGAGAGTGTCTGAACTTCAGGCTCTCATGGCTATTCCTCCTTTTTTAGTTTTTCTAGAGAAAGGGTGCCTCTTCTTACTAATACTTTTTTATGCCCAAGGTGGTCATTGAATCAGTCTGTTAATCTTCCTTGCTTTTCTCCTCCTCTATAGTCTGCCAGTAAGAAGGTTCTTCGCACCTTGGATTTGCATTGACAGCTCCGGTATTATTTAGATAAAACTAAAGTATTTTGTAAATCTGAGTAGCTTTTTTATTTCTGTTCATCCCAGGACTTTGGGTTTGGCTGTTTCTAGGCAAACCATCTCCTCCTGGACTCCTAAGGCCATTTCCTTTTAGTTATTTTTTTTCATGGCAAATGTCTTTCCTCATCTGTAAAGGCACATTCTACTAGAGCGATTGCCTCCTTTGGTGCCTTTTTCAAGGGTCTGGATACCAGTTCCATCCTTGAGGCTGCTACTTGGTCCTCTGTTCATACTTTGACTAAACATTCAGGGCCAGGGCAGACTTTGACAGGGCTATCTTGCATGGGTTTATAGAGAGCTGTTGTCTGCCTTCCTCCTTCCTGGCTTCCTGCTGGCTTTTGTACTCTCACTTAGGTAAAGAGTACTGCAACAGTGATATGGAAGTGCATAGTACAGTTGTGTAAAATCTTACCATAAAGATAGGTGTGCTTCTTTTCACTGTTGCAGTATTCATTCCCTTTCTCCATTCCCTTCTTCTCTAGCTCTTGTCCTGAATTTTTGTTCCCCTCCTGGTCAAGAGGCCCTGGTTTCCTTTTCCTGCCATTTTTACCTTCTTGATGTATACGTTCTCTTTTGTCCCTGAAGGTTATCCTGTTCACTTCTGAGTGTTGATGTTAGAACCCCACCTTTATGCCTTGCATCTGGAGCATGCTTGTGATTTATTTGCAGTGCCCTTAAGATTTAAATGCTTTGGTATACTGGCTGGGCAATGGGCTATCCTTGTCAGGAGATCCCTTAAGTAAAGAATACTGTAACAGCAAAAAGGACATCTACACAACTGTACTGTCTTGTGGATAGACATACAGTATTACAGATTAAAATAAATCCAGTCTGTGCACAATTGCAAAAGTCATCAAGCAACATAAGCAAGAGCATTTAATTACAAATGTGATAAGTTACAGAACAGTCTTCTTCTTTTGGCTTTTTCTCTGTTTGGGGTTGCCACAGCGGAACAACGGTCCACAGAATGGATTGGCAGTCGAGTTTCACAGTGTTGAGTTGCCAGCCTGGCACCCAACCTTCCACAGAAGGCACACACACACACACACACACACACACACACACACACACACACACACAGACACACACAGAGACACACACAGAGACACACACAGAGACACACACAGACACAGACGCAGACAGACAGACACGCAGACACACAGACACACAGATGCACACACACAGACACACAGACACACAGACACACACACACACACAGACACACAGACACACAGACACACAGACACACAGACACACAGACACACAGACACACAGACACACAGACACCTAGGGCCAATTTAGAGTGTTCAGTCCATCTGCAGCATGTCTTGGGAATGTGGGAGGAAACCTTAGCACCCAGAGGAAACCCACACGACCGCAGGGAGGACATGCAGACACCACACAGAAGGGATAAGTTACAGAACAGTGATGGGTATTAAGTTTAATTGAATGGTGAGTAACTAGAGGTGAAAGTACTTAATGGCAGCAATGTGGTTACGAATCCTGGAAATTTATGTAGAGGAACAGGAGATAAAACAGAGAGGTGAACATTTGTAGATGTGACTCAGGCTACTCTAGAATTGAAGTTACAGATCCACTTTGTATGGAAATGTTACTTTTGTACATTCTTAAAGGGTCATCTGAAAGAGAGCTGTCAGAATATCCCAGACTGTTCCCTAATTTGGAGGCAGTAACAGAGAATATGGTATCTATACAGTTGTTTGTAGTGGAAAGCTTTGTGTTGTATCCTAGCAAAAAAAAAAAAAAAAATAAATATATATATATATATATATATATATATATATAAAGTTATTTGTCTATCTAAAGATATATATATATATATATATATATATATATATATATATATATACACACACACACACACACACACACACACACACACACACACACACACACACACACACACACACACACACACACAAATGTATATGTAGGTTCATAGAAGGTTGCTAGGTTAATGGCCCTAGGGCCTTTACAAGCCTAGCCATATTATACCCATGTTTCCTAACTGACCTTGGTTAGATGGTTGTTGTTTGGAGAGCAAGTCTATCATCATCAACGACAGTCCCTGTCCTTGAGGGGCATAGGTGTCACCCCTGTGGTGAATAAATGGTCTCCCATCTAGTTGTCTAGATTGCACTTGAATAGAGTCATTGAAGAGCTCTGCTTCACATGAATTGGGAGTTTATTCCAGAGAAATGGTTATCTCTGGGAGATGTACCTGTCTCTCCAGCATGTTCTGCTGATGTCACAGGCTAGGTTGAGATCTCTGGAGCAAGTGACTCTTGTCCCATTTGATTTGTGGATGTGCAGCATTTCCATTAGGGCAGGGTTAAAGACTGCTCTGCAAGCCAGCTGCAAGTTGTCTCTCAGCAGCCTGTTAAGATATAGAATAAAGTGACAGAGCTTTCAGTCTTTCCATGTAGGTCATGTTTTGGAGGGCCTGAATTTTCTTGGTGAGAAACCTCTGAGGTCTGTCCAGCTACTGCAGGTGTCTGGTGAGTTGCATACGGGAGGAAACATTTTACTCTATTAGTGGACTGATGAGGGATGAGTGTAGAGGAGTTAGAATATCCTTAGCTCTGGATGTGATGCCTTTACGTACAAGATGCGTAACATAGAAGGCTTTCCTTACCACTCTGGACACATGTTGATTGAAGTTTAGATTGCTACCAACCTGTGTTCCCAAATCTTGTACCACTGGGTTTGAGCTTAGGGCAGATGCTGTCAATATTGTAATTTGCAGGGACATCCTCTTTGCCAAAGGAGACAATAATGCACTTTTTTGCATTTAGTTTTAGTCTGTAGCTTTGGCACCAATGATTTGTCTGTGGTAGCCCCTTTTGTAATATGTTATCATTTGGGGACTCAGTGATTGTGCCCAGTTTCCAATCATCAGCGAACTTTGTAAGCCACAGGACATCTACTTTTGCCTGAACGTCCGAGAAATACATTTCAAAACAGTAGTGGGCCGAGCACAGATCATTGTGGTATACCACTGGTAACAGTAGAGGTGGAATCCCCAACTTTGACAGTATGCATTCTGTTGGTTAGCCAGTTGGCTACCCATCTAGTGATTTATGGATTAATCCGTAGTTTTTAATTTCTCCAAGTCTTTTGGGTTTCCAGTGCCATGACTGGAACGGACCTCAATCCTAAGTCAAAGTATGATTAATGTTCATGAAATTAGTATTGTTTCAATCTTTGATGTTAGCCAAAAGTGCTGTTCGCAGCACCTGCAGTGTGACCAGTTATGACTTCTCCTGCAATTCGTATGGAGTTACATGTATTGGTAACATATCCAAGTATGGTTGTAAATGTTGATGTGAAATTGTTCAATCTCGCCGTTTGTTCTTACACACTGGTTCGGAGCCGATCCTCGGCTCCGAGTCGGCCGCATCACTAGCTCGCATCTTCGAGAAAGCTCGAGGCACAGTAATATCCCATGATCCTCCGGTGCTAACCCTCATATCTAGTTTGCCGCTAGCAGCAGATCGCATCGAGAGGCTCGGGCCAGTAGAAATTTTACTATTTTTTCTTGTTATACTGATAATTTTTTATTTTTCTTATACTCTTTATCATAGCATTTGATAGCTTTATTATATAGTGGTTGTTTGACTAGTTTAGGTAGTTTGTTACCTTAAAATTCTTAGTAAGGGCCTTAGGCCTTTTTTTCTGTAAGAATTTACAGTATTTAAAAAGTTAATAATTTTTTGCCTTTAACTTTTTCTATTTTTCATATAAATATATATCTTAGTGTGCTGTGGTGTGTTTTACAGTTTACATTTATATATATATATCACTTGTATTGTAGTGTAGAAATTTTTCTTGAGTGCTGTCTTTTCTGTTAAAAATGTCAGAAAAGACCAAAAGTGGTTTTAAAAGGTGTCAGCGCGGACAGAAGATGTCCATTACTGGCAACCATTCATCCTGCATCTACTGTCTTGGCCCTCTCCACTTGCAGGAAGACTGTTCCATCTGTCATTCCTTTAGTGGGAGGGTCATGCTGGAAAGACGCAGGAAGTTGGTTGACAGAGGTTTGATTAAACCTGAGTTTCAGGAGGCCCTGGACAAGGCTGAACAGGTTTCAAAGTCTTCGAAGGGGTCTAAGTCTTCAAGAGTGTCGGAGCCCAAGTCATCTGCTCCGAGCACCTGTTTTCAGATTCGGACACCGGCTCCTATGACTTCGGTGCTGGGTGTCGAGACCTTATCTCTGCACGAGGCTCAGTTCTTGGAGCCGGTGTCAGAGGTACCACCGTCTACTATCCTTCGCTCGGTGACGGCTTCGATCCCTTCGACCCGTTCTTCGAGGCCACTTTCCGACTCCGATGTGGACCGAGTGGTACAGAAGCTTATGGAGAACTCGGCTTTATCAAAATTAATCAAGGTTTCGTCCCAGCTGGTTTCGAAACTCAAAGCTATTCCAGTTCCCTGTACACTTCCTCCTCCGAGACCCGTCGAGTCATCGGTGTTAGGAGTCGAAGAACCGATGATTGTAGAGCCCTCGGTGCCGAAGCCTCCAGTAGTGCTATCGGCTCTGTTGACCTCGACTCCTTCGGAACCAGCCGGAGAGTCTCGTAGCCGAACATCTTTCCTGGGTTCCGGGGGGGATAGTTGAACCGAGATTTCGGTTCCGACTCTTCCTCTCGGTGCCTCGGCTCAGATCAGTTCGGATCCGTCCTCTGTGTCGGAGCCCGTGGTTCCGATTCCAGAGAAACTACCTCCTTCTTCAGATCGGGTCGGATCTTCGGGTTGGGGCACCGGTGCCTTTGACATCATGAGGAAGGTCTTGTCTGATCAGACACATACTTCATCGGTATCTTCATCTCCTTCCCCAAAAGGTCCGCGTTCTGCTTCTGTGCCTTCGGTACCTACCAAGCGTCGAGACCCAATGCCTCAGAAGTCCCCACAGGGAGACTCTGGTTCCTCAGATGCATCCCCAGAAGCTCCCGCTGAGGATGTTCCGAGGAAACGACTGTGCAAGAGGAGGCACATAGATTCCCCACAGGAATCTCTTACATCTGATACCGATTTAGATGAAACAGAAGGGTCCCCACGGTCCACCTCTGAGGATGTCTCGTTTGCAGACATTTTGGAAATCCTGAAGCAAAGAGGGGACTGGCAAACCCTTACCCCTTCTGCGGATGAATCGGTCTTACTGAAGGCATTTGGGACTCAACCTTCTACCTCCTAGGTGACTCCACCCTTTGACGATCTCATGGACCTAATAGCTCGGAGGGCTTGGGAAACACCCGATACAGTGGAACCAGTCCCTCGTAAACCCAACAAATACATGACAGCTCCCCAAGATAAAGCCTATCTTACAAAAGGAGTTCCCGTAGACACTATGGTGGTAGTGGCGGCCACTAAGAAAGAGATGTCTTATGCCTGACATACAAGGCCATGTCAAACCCAGATTTGATGAACATGCTTCATCTCAAAAAATCTAGATCCCTCAGAGCCACAAGGGCGGGAGACTTAAACCTCGACACGGTTATTAATAGGACGTGCTGGAGGGATAGATTCATCACCCAAAGACTCCCTATGCTGTGGAACAAAATCCCAGTTTATGTGAGGCAGAGCACCTCGCTGGCCTTGTTCAAGAGGAATCTTGACCAATGGATGGGAGATCGCAGATACACCCCAGGGGTTACCTCAGTGTCACTGCTCGACAGAGGCACAGCAAAATAATGGGCATAGTTTCTCCAAACTAAAGGGGTGGCGTAAGCCACAAAACTATGGGCTAGGCTTATAAATGCCCTCGGGCAGATAGCCTAGTATGAACCTATGAATCATCTTCCTCTGTCCATCCTCCTAATAAGGATTCTAGCACAATGGACAGATATGGGAAGCGCATATTTAGTTCGACTTTTTCCATCCGATCGCTCAACTACCTTACGCATTTCACGCGTTTACAAAGAGATCTCATTAAGGAAATAGGAGATACTCTCCAGGGAGACACAGATGCTGCTGTCGCCGAGAAAGTGACAGCGCAACTTAACACCCTAAATTCCATAGTCAACTCGTCCATGAGGCTGATTTCATACGCAGCCGAAGGATCGAGTAGAGCGGCAGCTTCAGCGATTGCCCTGAGAAGACAATCCTGGTTGCGCTTATGCTCCTTTGCGGAAGCCTTTAAGTCTTCCTTTGCCAACGCCCCCTTCGATGGTGCCTCCTTGTTTGGGCCCAAAGTAAGAGACTCTCACGAGGTGTGAACAAGAAGGGAAGACCCTGTCTGCTGTAGGGGTCCGTTTTTCCGTTCCATCTAGACCCTACCCTAAAGGGCAACGAGGAGGAAAGATGTGGTTCCGAAAGGCTCAGGGATCTTTTCAACACACCCAAAGTGACACCCCCTCCAGAGGCAGAGGAGGGGGAAGAAATGGAAGACGCCGCCCAGCCGGCAGAGGGGATCCGCAAAATCAGGGTGACGGAGACCTTCTCTGGAAAACCCTTCCAGCACTCCTGAGTGCAGGCCCGGCTGTCCTACTCTGGAGGCAGTCAGGGGTCGCTTGGCTTTATACCCAGAGGCCTGGCTAAATCTTACATCAGATTACTGGGTAAAAAGCATAGTTACCAGAGGCTACAACATCCCCTTCATAAAAATTCCACCAAACTCCAAAAAACTCCCACATGTTCCACCTAGTCTGCGAGACCAAGCAACCATAGAGATAGGAAGGTTGCTCAAACAGAGTCATCCAACCAGTCCCAGCGGACCAAATAGGATCCGGAACTTACTCAAGGTTCTTTTTCGTTCCAAAGAAAACAGGGGACTTGGAGGCCAGTTTTAGACCTCAGCAAGTTAAATACCTTTGTGAAAAAGGAAATGTTCCAGATGGTCACGCTTCAGTCAATCCTCCCTTTTCTGCAAAAGGGCGACTGGATGTGCTCTATAGATCTCAAAGACGCGTACTACCATATCAAAATGGCCAGGGCATCCAGAGATCACTTGCGCTTCCGGCTGGGAGCCAGTCATTTCCAGTTTCGCGCTCTGCCCTTTGGTCTCACCTCAGCCCCCAGGGTGTTCACCAAATGCATGGCAGTAGTAGCGTCTCACTTGAGATGAAATGGATTCCGGGTGTTTCCTTATCTAGACGACTGGCTCCTTTCCACCACCACCAAGTGTCGTCTTCTACAAGCCAGGGACTACACCATCAGTCTTTGCTCTTCACTAGGCATAACGGTGAATTTTGGAAAATCTGTCTCATCGCCGTCACAGCGTATCTTATTTATAGGAGTACAGCTAGACACTTCCCTGGCTCAAGTTACTCTTCCCCCCATCAAGAGTATCAGACCTCAGACATCAAATTTCGCTCCTTCACAACAACAGAGTCCCTGCACGACAAGTATTAAGAGTGCTAGGCTTGATGGCAGCCTCCCTTCTTGTAGTTCCTGTAGGCAGGATGCACATGAGGATCCTTCAATGGATTCTATTCGCCGAGTGGTCGTATCTACAACTTCCACTGTTTCACGAAATCTTGATCACGAATTCTTGCAAGAAGGATCTCTTGTGGTGGATACACAGTCAAGAGCTAACACTAGGATGACCCTTTGTATTACCCAGTCCGGTAGCAACTCTAACCACGGACGCTTCCCTGATAGGGTGGGGGGGACTCTTTCAGGGACAAACAGTCCAAGGTCAATGGTCCAACTTGGAGTACAATCTGCACATCAATGTTCTAGAGCTGAGGGCAGTGTTTCTAGCGTTGCAACACTTTCACAAGTCCTTACCTCGGGGAACAGTGACAGTTCAGACAGACAACATGTCAGTGGTCTGGTACATAAACAAGCAAGGGGGAACCAGATCTTACCCGTTATGCAGAGAGGCCCTCAGAATTTGGCAATGGGCAAAGTCCACTGGACGCTTTCTGATAGCAACGCACATCCCGGGGACTTCCAACGTAATCGCTGACAGGTTGAGCAGAGCCATCCTGTTCCCTCACGAGTGGTCCCTCAAACCTCAAGTGGCGGAAGAGATCTTCCACAGATGGGGCCAGCCTTGCTGCGACCTGTTTGCATCCCCGTTGAATGCCAAATGCAGAAGCTACTTTGCCCTGTTACCCCCCCCAGGCGGTGTCCCCAGGGACACACTGGTATACGATTGGCCCCCGGGTCTTCTTTACGCTTTTCCTCCTGTTCCACTAATTCCCAGGTTTTTGCAGAAAGCCAAACGTCTGGACAGGACCATAATACTGATAGCCCCATTCTGGCCTCGACAAATCTGGTTTCCTTTCCTTCAATCCCATCAAGTGGAGGAACCATGGATACTGGACCCGGAGCCAGATCTGTTGACACATTCGTCGGGAGTCCCTCACACCTTCCTCAAGTCCCTCAAACTGACAGCTTGGCTGCTCCACTTCCCATCTTAGCCAGGTTGGAGTTACTATCTCCTGCAGTACAACAAATTATTGTATCTTCTCACAAACCATCTACAAGAAAATTGTACATCAGCAAATGGAACCGTTTTGCGCACTGGGCCTCCAAACAAGGTATAGATCCATTCGGGGCCCCAGTACACAAGATACTAGATTTCCTCACCACACTTTTTCAAGAAGGAGCATCAACATCCACTATAAGGGTTCAACTGGCCGCTATATCCAATTTTCATATTGGCCGTAAGGATGGTTCTCTTATGTCCCACAGGCTTTGTAAAGCCTTCATGAAAGGTACTTTTCATCTCCGTCCCCCTTTTCGTAATCCAATAGCACCTTGGAATCTTAATCTCATGCTGTCACAACTCATGTTGCCCCCTTTTGAACCAGCAACCACAACTCCGTTAAAATTTCTTTCGTGGAAAACACTTTTCCTGGTTTCCATCACTTCCGCCAGAAGAGTTTCAGAGTTACAGACTCTATCTATCCGAACCCATACATGATTTTTCATCCGGATAGAGTAACCTTGCACACCAATCCGTCCTTCCTTCCGAAGGTTTGTTCAATTCAGAACATCAATCAATCTATTGAACTGCCTACCTTCTTTAAAAATCATTCCACTAAGCTGGAATACACATTGCACAAGTTGGACGTTCACAGACGACTAAGATTTTACTTGCATAGGACAAAAGAGTACAGAAAGTCAGATCAACTATTTGTCTCATATGCTGACTAAAGAAAAGGACAGGCAGTAACGAAGGTTACCTTATCCAAATGGCTCTCAGATTGCATAAATTTCGTATATGCTGAATCCAAACAGCAACTCCCTTTCAAACCCAGAGCTCATTCTACAAGGGCGATTGCTACCTCTTCAGCCCATACCGCTCGTTTGCCCTTGGATACCATTTGTGCAGCGGCAACTTGGGCAAAACCACATACCTTTATCGCCCACTACAAGCTAGACAAGAGCTCCAGGGACAGGGCGACGTTTGGTTCCACTGTACTCAGGAATGTTCTCCCTTGAGCCACCCGGGAAAAAGGAGCTAGGGACGCTACCCGTGTGTAAGAACAAACGGCGAGAATGAACAATTTCACATTAAGAAGTTATGTCTTACCATAACGATCCATGTGAATTGTTCATCTCGCCTTTGTTCTTACATTCCCCCCCTCCATCCCCCGTCCTACGGTCTGGGAGAACGGTTTTCAATTAGATTCCTTTTCAGCCTTTTCTAGGTATGGTTGGCATGTTATTAACATCAGTAATGGCATCTTTTATCCTCTACCTGGCAGTAGGGTTCCAGACACTTTGTAGTATCTATCTTTATATAGGCAAAACAGAAAGGAGATTTAAGACTCGCATTTACGAACATATGTATAGGATAAGGAAGAAGGACCCTAACAATGCATTAAGCAGGCATATTATAGACAGGGGTTGCGAGCATTCCTTTCTGTTTAGCATCATAGATCACATTGACACAACAACTGCAGGGGGAAATTGGAAATGTCATTTATCTCTCCTAGAAAGCAAATGGCAAATGATTTGTGATGCAACAACCAAACCCGGCCTAAATGACCACATAAGTATCAAACCTTTTCTTATTTTTGACAGTTAATGTTGTTGTTGTTTATTAATTATCATTTACTTTTTCTCATATTACAACATGTGCATTATTCCTTTTCAATTATTATTCAATCATTATTTTTACAATAACTAATTTTTTAATAATTATTTTTCAATAACTATTTTATATGTAAAAATGTAAAAACTATTATGCAGTAATTCTTCATTTAAAATGTGATAAGCTTTGTAGATTAGGAAGATTTTTTGCATATAATTATGCATATATTTATGACTTATTTTTTGTATATATTTAATGTGACTTATTTATTGTACCACTGTTTTGTCATCATTGAATTTTTAACGACCTATGCACACATCACTTTTGTAGGGTGGCTGTATGCCATCAACCCAGGTATTATAGTCCTTGTGAGTACTCCTCAGTACATCAATTATTTATATTTTACACAATTTACATATTCTATATTTTATATATCTTACATGTTATATCCACTTGACTAGAAACTCTGGATACATTCATATATTCATAGATATTTTATATTTTATATATATATTCATTTACACGTATATATAAATATATTCCCTTTCAAATATATTACAATTTTATACATATATATTTTTATATATCATAAATACTTGTTATATTACATTATCGCAAGGTTTTAAGTTCATCACTAGTTTTTTAGGGATTATTTTAATATGCAATACAGCAAGATGTGTTATTTGTTATGGTTTAACCACAACTAACTATTTTAAGTATGCTTTTTGGCATAAACCCTGTTAGGATGTGTAATTTGAGTGAATTCAATTTATCAATTCACTAATTTTGTCGCCTAATTGGATATTTAAGAGCTCTTTTTGGGAGCTTCTTGGTTCTGATGAAATCTGCCTTTGCAGATGAAAGCGCTCAACCTTGTGTGATTTGTGTTTTGTTGCAGTACTTAGCACAGCATTGTGCTTGTGGAGTGGATCACGTAATAAAGCTGTTGGAAATATCGTTTTGGTACCGTGCTTTTCCTTGTGCATTAAGCCATTTCGTGGAGTTACAAGTTTGTTTTCATTTTTAGTTCGTTCTTGGTTATATTTTGCGATGGCTGAAGTGCTCGAGGGATTGCCGGCTCCCACTGGTCATGAAGAGCTTGTCTCTTTAAGGGCGGAGGTTACGTCTTTACAAGCCGACGTAAGTAAACTGTTGGCTATGGTTAGCAAGTTCTCGTTCCTAACCAACTTGGATAAGGAAACGTTTCAAAAAGCCCGTTATGGAGGAAAAGATGTACTTATCAGTAATACAAGTGACGAAAGCACCGAGATGAAGGATCGAGCGAGGCGAAATGGTAGTGTGAACTCTGATTGCCATTTCAATAGTTCTATTGACATACCAAATGCACAACCCCACCACACCAGAGGTTCGTTTACGGAAGGGGAAGCAAGCAAGCGGACAACTAGATTAAATCTGAAAGAAACTAGTGTGGAGGACAATCATTTAAACATTTCTCTGGATGCTGAATGCACTTTTGATTTCAGCCTGTTCCATCTAGATGACGAGTCGCAAAGACTGGGAGCTAAACCAAAAAGGAAAGAAGTGCTGAAAACATATTCCTCTGTGGCCCAGCGCGTTGAGTCACACAAAGGTACTGTTTCCTACAATAATCACAGAAAAACAGGGTCGACCCCTAGAGATTCACAATATACTCAAAAAAAGAAAAGTGGTCATGGTGTGAATGAAAAAGGTTTTAAACAGTATAATGTTAATAATTTTATTCACAGGGATGTTGTATTCACACAGAATGACAATGGTGTTGATTGTAATAGAACCCCGACTAGAATTGATGATGGTAGCCTTAAGCAAAAAATATATGCTTTAGGGAAGAGGCTTTTACAAGCCAAAAGTATTAAAATTGATAATTCTTACCTAATACAATGCATAGAGCTGGGTATTATTCCTAAGGGGTTAAGATTTTTTAAATTACCGCTAGGGTTGAAATATACTGATAATGTGGTGCAAGATTTTAATAAACTGTTTGACCAGTTTGGTACATTATACATAGAGAAGTTAATAACATGTAATGAAGAAAAATTGGTACACTTAACAAATGAAATTGATAAGCTTAATGAAGAAATTTTGCATGATGAACATTTTAATTTATGGTGTGATTTATATCACAAACAATTCAGTACTGTGGAATATAAAGCGAACACTATAGTAAATAGAAAGAAAGGTAAAATTGATAGAGACATCACGGCCTATAAACAGCAGAGGGCATATGTGTGGCCTCAGTATAAGAGCTACGTGAGTAGATCAAATAAAGGACAGGAGACATACAGAAGGGAAAGAAATGACACATGGAGGTTAGAGGGTGAACAAAATTTTCAGGGGGGACGATTTCACCCTGCTCCCAAAAAGTACAGGACAAGATACTAAACTCTGGTTCCCAAGTGGGGCTAGGTAGATCAGATTCTAGTGAACCTTTACCCTATTCCAACGACCAACCTGATTCCTATGACAATTCTGCCTGTCCCACCATCCCTCATGGTCAACCTGTTGTCACTCATACTTACATAGGCCTGCAGGTTTACAATTATACTGATTTCGTTGTTACAGAAGATTTTTGTTCATTATTCTGTAAGGGCATGAAATTTATCCCCATATCCAAGTTCAACATTTTTGACACTATAAAGGAGGTCAAGCTTCTTTCTAGGAGAATGAATCTGGCTTTTCACTTCAAGGACAACAATCATGAAGAAATTACGGTACAGCATGAAGAAGGTCATCAGTCCAGACTTAAAAGAAAGAGTACTTATGTTCCAGGATATAACCCTATTGTTGCCCAATATGAAAAGATGGTTGCGAGTGATATATATTGGTATTCAAAATATATCAAGAAGCACGAAACTCAATCTTCTGACTATATACTGGATAATCTTACAGTGGCAGAAAGAGAGTGCTTGAATACAGTCATGGGTAACAAAGACTTAAGGATCATGAAACCGGACAAAGGGGGAGGGATTGTGTTGTTCAACACTGTCGATTACCATCAGGAAATTTTGAACATTCTACATGAATCCGGAAACTATGAAGAAGTGTCCCTCAACCAGGTAAACATAGGTTACCAACATATCGACCTAGCCATCGAAGCCTTTCTACTAGACAACAGGATCACGAATGAAACTTATGAGTTTATGAGAATTGAATTTCCAAAGATGGCTACAATTATAGGGATTCCGAAGATACACAAGAACGTCAATCGACCCCCCTTTAGACCCATCATTTCCGGTTCCAAGTCCAAAACATACAATATCGGAGTCACCATTGACTCTTGGACCAAGCAAGTATATCACAATGCTGAACATCTCATTAAAGATTCCTGGAGTTTTTTGAGTAGGCTCACTCCCATGATTTGGCACCAAGGCCAAACCTTCATAACCATTGATGTTATCGACCTTTTCTCCTGTATTCCCAAGGAGAAAGGCCTGGATCTCTTTTTTGATGGTCTAAAAAGATATTCTGGGTTGAGTTATGAGAAAATCAATCTGTTGGTCGACATGATGAGGTTGGTCCTCGAACACAATTATCTGAAATTCCAAGGGGAATTATTCAGACAAAGTAGAGGAGTTGCTATGGGGGCCTCATGTGCCCCGGTGTTCGCTAATGTAGTAATGCTCGAATGGGAATCTTTGTTTGTATTCCCAAGTACTTATTTCAAGTATGTTTCCTATTACAGCAGATATCTGGACGACCTATTTGTTTTATGGAAAGGACCAGCCAATTTGATACCTGAATTCATTGATTATTTAAATAATACAACTCAATTTTTAAAATTTACTTACAATGTGGAGTCTCAGGGCATAGCATATTTGGACACATATATATCCACCACTGAGAGTGGATTTCAATCCCAAATATTTAGGAAAAAAACATTCTCGAATGACTACCTGTATTACAACAGTTGTCACCCTCCACATATATTTAAAAACATATTTAAAAACATTTTTAAAGGTCAGTGCATTCGTGCTGCACGTATGAGCTCGACCAGGGAGTTTATGGAGAGTGAACTTAATAGGATATCCGAAATGTTTTCCAATAGGGGATATCCAAACAATTTAATAAAACCTATACGAACTTACATTATGAAAGAATGGGGGAATAAATACCCACCTTTATTAGGTAAACCTTTCATTTCACAAGAAAAGAAGAGAGTTAAAGAAGGATGTTTTTGTGTCCTTACTTACAGTCCATATGTCAATACCCTTAAGGAGATACTTTTAAAACACTGGAATCTTTTCAGAACATCAGATGATTCAACTAGTGTCGTGGGGAATGCCCCTAAGTTTGTCTACAAAACTTCTTTCAACATCAAAAGGTTGTTGGAAAAGACACAGGTGAAACATAGAGAGGCCAGAACGCACGGATACACCAGGAAATGTGGATCTTGCAAGCAGTGCAGATCAATCAACACTAGTAAGGTAGTGAAATTAAATAACATCATGCACAATAGTCTGTACAGCAAAGGTGGCAACTGTAATACATCTAGATTAGTTTATGTTGCCACCTGTGAGAGATGTGATGCATTTTATATAGGCAAAACAGAAAGGAGATTTAAGACTCGCATTTACGAACATATGTATAGGATAAGGAAGAAGGACCCTAACAATGCATTAAGCAGGCATATTATAGACAGGGGTTGCGAGCATTCCTTTCTGTTTAGCATCATAGATCACATTGACACAACAACTGCAGGGGGAAATTGGAAATGTCATTTATCTCTCCTAGAAAGCAAATGGCAAATGATTTGTGATGCAACAACCAAACCCGGCCTAAATGACCACATAAGTATCAAACCTTTTCTTATTTTTGACAGTTAATGTTGTTGTTGTTTATTAATTATCATTTACTTTTTCTCATATTACAACATATGCATTATTCCTTTTCAATTATTATTCAATCATTATTTTTTCAATAACTAATTTTTTAATAATTATTTTTCAATAACAACTATTTTATATGTAAAAATGTAAAAACTATTATGCAGTAATTCTTCATTTAAAATGTGATAAGCTTTGTAGATTAGGAAGATTTTTTGCATATAATTATGCATATATTTATGACTTATTTTTTGTATATATTTAATGTGACTTATTTATTGTACCACTGTTTTGTCATCATTGAATTTTTAACGACCTATGCACACATCACTTTTGTAGGGTGGCTGTATGCCATCAACCCAGGTATTATAGTCCTTGTGAGTACTCCTCAGTACATCAATTATTTATATTTTACACAATTTACATATTCTATATTTTATATATCTTACATGTTATATCCACTTGACTAGAAACTCTGGATACATTCATATATTCATAGATATTTTATATTTTATATATATATTCATTTACACATGTATATATAAATATATTCCCTTTCAAATATATTACAATTTTATACATATATATTTTTATATATCATAAATACTTGTTATATTACATTATCGCAAGGTTTTAAGTTCATCACTAGTTTTTTAGGGATTATTTTAATATGCAATACAGCAAGATGTGTTATTTGTTATGGTTTAACCACAACTAACTATTTTAAGTATGCTTTTTGGCATAAACCCTGTTAGGATGTGTAATTTGAGTGAATTCAATTTATCAATTCACTAATTTTGGCGCCTAATTGGATATTTAAGAGCTCTTTTTGGGAGCTTCTTGGTTCTGATGAAATCTGCCTTTGCAGATGAAAGCGCTCAACCTTGTGTGATTTGTGTTTTGTTGCAGTACTTAGCACAGCATTGTGCTTGTGGAGTGGATCACGTAATAAAGCTGTTGGAAATATCGTTTTGGTACCGTGCTTTTCCTTGTGCATTAAGCCATTTCGTGGAGTTACAAGTTTGTTTTCATTTTTAGTTCGTTCTTGGTTATACTTTGTAGTATCTGTTTATAAGTGTTTTAGACACATTTCTAAGAGGGATTCTTCTGGTATAGCAAACTAGATCTAAGGGTTAGCACCGGAGGATCATGGGATATTACTGTGCCTCGAGCTTTCTTGAAGATGCGAGCTAGTGATGCGGCCGACTCGGAGCCGCGGATCGGCTCCGAACCCGTGTGTAAGAACAAAGGCGAGATGAACAATTCACATGGATCGTTATGGTAAGACATAACTTCTTATTTTATAAGAAGTCTTGCCCCTACCACTACTGGATCTGTCTGGGTATCCTTCTTCCACATTGCCCTCATTTCCACCTTCAAGTATACTGGTGTTTTATGACTTTGTGTGTCTCTACGCAAGACACTGTAGTCACTAGATCTAGTGATTTCAATAATCAATTCTACTTTTGTTTTCTTTTCATGGTTTACTATATCTGGTTTTCTCCCATCTATTTTTTGAACTATTGGTAGTGGGTGATCCCATGTGATATAAACTTCAGCATTTTATGTGATGCTTTGTGGCTCAAGTTTCCAATGATTTTAAGCAACTTTAATACCATAATGTTTGCACAATCCCCAATGCAACAGTCTTGCCACATTATTATGCCTTTCAGTATACAGTCCTTCTGCCATTAGTATATCACAACCTGCTACAAGATGGGCGACTGTTTCCAGTTCTGTTTTACAAAATTCAGGTAGAATCCAGCACTAAGCTCTTAGGTGTAACCATCGACGAGCTGTTTAAATTTTACTTGCATGTTAATATCTGTATCAATAAGACTTATTCAAAACTAGAGCTCCTTTAGCATAGCCAGAAATTCCTTACCTCTGAAGCCAGGATTACACTGTCTCTTGTCTACCTTCTACCCATTCTAATGTGCAGTTCTCAAATATCTTAACTCAGCACTCCTGACCAAACTCTAATCTACCTATAACAAGGTAGCTACATTTGCTGCTCAACAAACCTACACATCCCATCATGGTATCTTTCTAAAACACATAAACTGGCTTGAATTACCCCACCAGCTTCTTCTCTCTCAGCTCCAGATCATCCATTCTATCCTATACCAGCCTTCCTACTGCCCAGCACTATCCACTTTAATCTCCCATTATTCTTCCTCCAGACCTGTCCGAAGCTCTAACCAAGACCTACTACAAATCTACAAACCCAAGCCTAAATTTGGACACAACATTTACAGATGTCACCCGGCTATTGCTTGGAATAGGCTCCCACTAGAAATCAGGACCCTTACACATCCTAAACAATTTAAGACCGCCACCAAAGAGCGCTTTAAAAGTCACTGGTCCTGCCACTGCACTCTCCCTCCTTAAACATCCCCTACTTCTCATACCTTAATCTACTTTCTGACCTTAACTCACTCTTTGTATTGACAGTCCAAGAACCTCAGAGTGAGCATATTTGTGCTTGTGTATGTGGC
Source organism: Protopterus annectens (assembly GCF_019279795.1). Lineage (NCBI taxonomy): Eukaryota > Metazoa > Chordata > Ceratodontiformes > Protopteridae > Protopterus > Protopterus annectens. The sequence goes on from NC_056742.1 coordinate 378,876,027, forward strand.
CTGTCGATGGTAGGATAATTGAAATCTCCCATGACCAAAGTGTCTGGCTGTATAGTGAGTGACTCTAAGTCCTGACACGTGGTGTGCTTTTGGTTCATGGTGGGGTAGCTGTAGCTAGCAATGAAGTTTTACGGTGTTTTGCCTGTAGTTAGTTGGACCTGGAGTAGCTCAAGAGAGAGTCATACTTTTTAACCAGTTTCAAGGTGTATTTTGCTTTAATGAAAATGGATACACCTTTGGTTCTTTCACACTCGTTTTGGGGTCTGAATGTGTGGAAATCATTGCAGTTTGAACAGACTGGGTGCTCTCTGCAGCCTTGGACCATGTCTCAGTGACTGCACAGACATCAGCATCTTCCAAGGTGAGGAGTGCTTCCAGGGAGTGTAGTTTCCCCGTTAAGGCTCCTGGCATTAAGCAGCATAACCTTGAGTTTGTCTCTTGCGTTTTTTTTTTTTTATATCAGAAAGTTTGTTGTTTTGACATTGCCTAAAAAGGCTCTATGGGGAAGGCAAGAGCCTTGGCCAGTATCCAAAAGCCTAGAAGAAACAGTTGACCATCTCTGGCAAAGCAGTGAGGTCTGTCAACCATTTATTCCCAGGCTGACAGATACTGGCTCCCCCTGGATTGACACCAGAAGCTAAGCCAATTGTTGAAGTCTGTCATTGTGTCTATATTGTGGCATCATCCTGGGTGAAGATAGAATGCCGCTTAGAGCTAGGGTCATACCTGTCTAGGGCACATAATCTTAGCTTGGTCATGTTTCTCTTCATGTAGTCCAGAGAAGTGGGTGTGAAGTCATTCACTCTAACATGTTCTATGACAGAGTCATAACGGTAATTTGTTGAGTGAGTTGTGGTGTGTGCATATTTTCACAGATCCTGACACCTCAGTGACCTTCTTTTGTGTGTCTCACTATGGAGTCACTTATGACAGACATTTGGTTTTGAGGTGTTTTGCCTTACGGGCTTATTTGCTGAGACACTGGTATGTGTGTTGTGCAGTGGATTCTGTTTGGTTTGCGGTGTGTGCAAGTGGTTTGCACTTTGGAGGTCTCTGATCTTTTGGTAGGCTTCTAGTGAGTACCTCCGAGTATGTGGGTTTGAGTTGTGCCCTTGTTTGTGTGAGAGGTGATGTGTCTACGGTGACGGCCTGTTTGGTGTCTGTTTTTTTGTTATGCGAGAGAATTGATTCCAAATTAATAGTGTAATTACATGTTTCACATACTGTATTTGTTTTAGGAGTAAGTGGCTATCCGTATACATGAGGCAATTACTACATTGCCTAAGGATGCTCATGTCAGGCTGGCCAGAGAAATGGTTGGAAACCCGTCCATTATGTCAGGTTTTTACTGTAACTACTGTTGGGGAGTGGGCTAGTTTGACCAGATTTTGTTGTAGGACTAACAAAGGGACTTACTCTATTGAAGGCTACGGGGTGAAAATTATGGCAAAGCTTCTTGGTGAAGCAACTGAGATTCCCGCAGTGCAGCTGGAAGATTGGCAGGGTTCACTAATAGATGTCTAGAAGAAAATTGCCTTTCAAGGCATCTGCGTCTATCCAGGGCACCACTGAAACCTATTGCTCGGTGCGCAAACACAAGGCTTAAATACAGGCAAAATTGAACACCTTTAAGCTAAACTACCAGTGGAAAAGCAACACAATGAGCTTTCCTCCAGTAATCTCCAACTCGGATGAGGCTCAGACTACACACTTCTGCCACAAGGGTGCAAGCAGGCCCTGAATGTGAATCTAGTCTCTGCTATGTACTAGCTAATTAAGGCAACAGTACAGCTTTTCTAAAGTGCAGAAAAGTACCTTAAAATCAGCTAAATGAGGCAACAAAATGAATACAGTCAGCAAAGTACAAAGAAAACTTGTACTTACTTTTTTCAATTTTTAGCAGAATCTGTCCAGACCTCTGGCAAAGGTTGCCAAGCACTGAGCAGCTGTGGTTACATGACTTGCAGTAGTACTGCTCTCTGCACAAACTGTACATTTCACAACTAGGGTCTTCCCCTCTATTGCAATTTATTGCAATGCATAGAAAAGAGAATGGATTTAGAGCTGCAATGAGTAGTAGCACACACTGAAATCTTTTAAGTAATCACTCTTGATTTGCTGAAATCGTAGTCATCCATGTCCCTTTTTAACTTATGTTTGTAAATAAATTTAGCAGAATGTAAACCATCTCCTGATGAAGAAAGCTCACATATTTACCAACACCTCAGTGGGGTAAAATGAAAAATAAAATATGGAGAAAGACTTGCATGTTGATTCCAAGAACTTGGATACCTTAATATCCAAGAAAAGCTGAGGATAATCTGACTCTTCACTGTCATACTGTCATACTAACTGGAGAATTAACCTAAAGGCACATGCCGTTACAGAAATGTCTGTCTTTTATATGGTCATGGTATTATGTGATGCATGGATCATTGTCAGACTAAGGTAACACTTTTTTTTTCTTTCAGTTTTGATGGTGATTTGATACCCGACGTTCTGGGAACAATAAAAGGAGAAAAACAGCTACATGTATTTTCACTGAAAAATAGGTAAGAATTTTCAGGCATGTACTTTGCCTGTGTTAGTGAATATTGTGACTGCAGGAATTTCTGATGTTTATATCAAGAAAAGAAGCCTGAATACTCAGTGTATGATGTCTACTATAAAACAGTCAAGTCAGTTATGTGCTGTTGAAGCCACTGTGCTCAGATGTTGGTTATGTGCTAAGGTTGTTTTGTCTAACAAGATGTGTACAAATTGCTCTCTTCTGCCTTTCTACCTTTTTGTTTGCCTTCCTACCCACATTAGTAAATGGAGTACTTTTTATCTTCACTGGATGTTCTGTTTAGTTCTTAATGTCCGTACAGTGTTTCACATAATGCTTTTTTCTGCCCAAATGACTTGATGGATCTGGACATAGTTGATTTTACTTTTTGTCTGTTTGTTTCCCATAATTCAGATATTTCCTTTCACTTAATAACAATTATCAGAATTATTCACTTTAAGAACGTCTGGTCAGTGTCAGTTTTTTCCAGTGACTTTCACAAGATTATTGTCCTCTCTTCTTTTACACATGCAGTTATTAGCCTTTCAGCTACAGAAAGTGTTTAACTGGCATTGTTTTTTTAAGTCTAATAATTAGTTAATTGCAAAGTTTACTTCTTTCATTTAATTCCTCTGTCATACTGCTTTAAGTTTCCTGAAATTCCATCCAGTGGTGCTCTCTCAGATGTGAGCGGTACTGGACAGTAAAAGAACTGTGAATCCCTAAATATTTCATACCCTTTTGGGATGAAAACAAATGAAGGGGTAGGAATGCCTTGTGATACAGGCTTTTGCTGGGCCAGAAATCTTAAAGTGAATGTCAGAGTGATGCAAGATCAAGTCTGTCAGATTCTTAAATGAAGTGTCCTTGGATTCCTTGCCGACCTGTTCATAGGTTCATACTAGGCTATCTGCCCAAGGTCATTTATAAGCCTAGCCCATAGTTATGTGGCTTTCGCCACCCCTTTAGTTTGAATAAAAACTATGCCTATCATTTTGCTGTGCCTCTGTCAAGCAGTGACACTGAAGTAATCCCTGGGGTATATCTGCAATCTCCCATCCATTGGTCAAGATTCCTCTTGAACAAGGCCAGAGAGGTGCTCTGCCTCACATGTACCAGGATTTTGTTCCACAGCATAGGGAGTCTCTGGGTGATGAATCTGTCCCTCCAGCACATTCTATTTATAACCGTGTCAAGGTTTAAGTCTCCCGCCCTTGTGGTTCTGAGGGATCTAGATTTTTTGAGGTGAAGCATATTCATCAAATCTGGGTTTGACATGTCCTTGTATGTCAGGCACAGGTCACCTCTGAGCAAGCGGTATGAGACTGAATAGAGCTGGAGTTCTTTCAGTCGGGCAGCATAAGACATATTTTTGAGACCCTTTATCCTTTTGGTGAGGAACTTTTGGGGCCTTTCAAGCTGCAGCAGGTGTCTGGTCAGATACATTCCGAATGGGGCATTGTACTCAATCATAGGTCTAATGAGTGATGAGTACAGGGGGACGATGACCTCCCTTGATCTAGATGTGAATCCCTTCATGATCAGGTGGGCGATATAGAAGGTTTTCCTAACTACTTTAGCAACATGCTAAAGTATGATGTGCAGCAGTGCCGGCTGGTGACTTCAAATCAAAGGGGGGGCGGCAGGAGACTGTTAAATGGGTGTGGCTATCCGGAAGGGGTGTGGCCATCTAGGAAGGGGTAGAGTTAAGCTAAAAATGGGAAAAACTGGGACGTTAATTAAATATGCTTCCCTATGTGCTAAACCGTCATTATGAGAGTCCAATCAAGACGAAATGAGTTGTAGAAGAAAAAAATATTTCAGTGCATTGGCTGCATGACAGCTTACTTAATATCTAGATAGAAATAAAAAGGTTTTGTGGCATGAAAAAATAAACAGAAGTGGGACAAAGGCCCAAAAATAAGGATAATGTTTAAGTATTGCTCTTATGAACTTAGACAATAGAATAGTAGGTCTTGCATTAGTATGAATTTTCTGAAGGGTATGAAATCTGAAACTCAAATGTCTGTCATTATTTTCTAACTTCAGTCTTTAATGATTTGCCACTAATTTACCAGAAAACCACAATTTTATGAAAAACGGACCAAAATGTGATGCAAAAATATAAAATAGCCACACAATACAGCTGGGAACCTGCCAAAGAAGGGACACTTTTTAAATTAGTACTGTTAACTTGAGCAGCTGACAAAATAAGAGAATATACATGCATTTCTGAAATTAGAAGTAATCTATAACTCTGATCATTACAATTATTTATTAATTGTAAACCCTCCACTTTTTCTTCCAAATTTGCCATTTTGCAGAGGGATTATTAGGGGGAGAGCAGCATTTTGAGCCAAAATCAGGGACAGTTGAGAGGTTTGGATATACCTAATTCTATAATGTGATTTATTTGCATGTACCTCACAACCTCTTAATACAGGAAATCTGAAAAGGCCAAATATATTGGGGGAACATATAAACAGTACTAAAAATCGCTCTTGTATAAACATAGACTGTTGACCCGCGGCGGTGGTGCTGCGGTAGCGTTGTCGCCTCACAGTAAGACACTGTCCGGTTCGATTCTCAGCTAGAGCGTCTTCTGCGTGGAGATGTGCGTGAATGGGCATACCTTCGTTGAAGGTTGTGCATTAGGGCTGGTAACTCATCACGTAAAAATCAACTACAAATCATTAGCAGACCGGAGTTCCGCTGTGGCGACCCCTAACCGGGAAAAGCCGAAAGACACAACAACATAAACATAGACTGTTGACAGAATAACAGGTCTTGCTTTAGCATGCATTTTTCTGAAGGGTATGAAGTCTGAAACTCTATTATTTAGTGACTTCATTCCTAAACAATTTGCCAGAAAACCACAAATTTTATGAGGAACAAACCAAAAATAAGAAGCAAAAATCTATTCATTCTGCAACAATCTGGAGAGTTGAGAGGTATAGTTCAGCCTGGGCGGTCTGCGTTTGCCGCCCTTCTCGCCCTTCCCCCTCACAAAGTCATGGTCGAATGGGGCCTCCCCTCTGCAGCTATTCCAATGCCCCATTACTTGGCTATTTCACCCCATTTACCATACACTGTAATGTGCACACTGCTTTACTTTTATGATGATTTGGATTTCATTTAAAAGTTTTATTTTACATTTCACAGCACAAACACTAACACTAATAGGCATCTGCTAAACAAAGCAATGCAGTCTCACAATGAAAATAGACTTAGCATTAAAACTTCTCTGCCCTTGAAACTCACATTCATTGAAACTGCATTGAAACCCACATTCAAAAAAAATAAATCTGGCCAGAGGTAGATAAAGATGAACTCTGAGCTGTTTTCAAAATCATAGGCCCCTTGCACAGGAAACATACATGTGTTCTTTGATACATCTCCCTGATTGTATTAAATTATATTCTTTGTACAATACAGTGCAGTCGGTAGAGGGCATTTTAAATTTATTGTTTTGAACATTTTTCCAGTAAACAGTGAAACAAAATGCATGCACCAATAATGACAAAACTGCCCAATTCAGAACATTTCCATCATAAAAGTCAACTCAAACTTCTACAGTCCACCAGTATCAGTAAACATGCACAATCTCTGCAGAAATAAAAGGCATTTAAATAATTCCACATTAAAGAGATCTGTAACTAAATGAAGAGGTTGCTGCTATTAAACAACTTTATATTTCATTGTTTCATCTACAAATAAAGTGCATGTTACCCTTGAGGAATAAAATTGCCTATGTTACAATAAAAATAAGCTAGTAATATTGCAGTAGGGAATGGATGGCAAATTGGTAACAGGTTCATCATTACTAGGTATCTCCGCCAAAGAGGACATTCTCAGGACTGCAGCATCTACCCCCTTTAAAAGTACAACACAGTACAGTAGCAGCAATTTATTTATATACTGTGGGAGTAGAACCCACAGCTTTCTGCATCAAAAGTAAGTACACTACCTGTTGTGCTATTAGCAATGCAAGCAGATTCAGCATAAGCAGCACTAAACTTCTCTTCAAGCTCTCAGCTCCTTATAAAATCCACTCAACTGTATCTGTCAACTTTGAAGCACAAGAAATCTGGAAAAAGCCAAAATGTATTTGGGGGGGGGGGACAAAAGCCCAAAAACTAGGGACACATTTTAAACATTGCTTGTATAATCTTGGAAAGTTGCTAGAGTAAAATGCTGCATTACCACCATGTATTTCACTGCCAAGCCTTGATCCCAGGACCCTGTGCACAACAGTCAGAGCAACATACCACTATACAAAATCATCTGATTCTTGAAAGACTGAAACTTAAATGGCTATCATTAAGTGAATTCAGTTCTCACCACAGCTCTCAAACTCTTAGCACAAAACAGCTATAGACAAAGACAATAATGGGGGAATACAACTCCCAAACATTCAGTGAATTCAGTTCTCACCATAGCTGTCAGCCTCTTAGCACACAAAAAATGACAAAGCCACTATACAGCCCCAAAAATAGGGACAATTTTCAAATATTGATCATATAAACAGAAAATTGCTAGAGTAAAAGGTTTTGTGTTACCATGTACTTTCTGAAGAATATGAAGTCCGAAATTCAAATGCCTGTCATTATTTAGTGAATTCAAAATCCTGAAAATCACAGACATTATGAGGAACAGAACAAAAATATGAGGCAAAAATTTCACAAGTGGCAGTGGGTAGGGAAGCTAAGCTGTTTCCCAAGGCTCAGGGTTTGAGTCTAGCTCCCGAGTTCTCGCTAGCCATCAGCTATATATGTAACTGGGGTATTACACACAGACACACTTCTGCCATAACAAGAAAAACCTCTGTTCTGCCATAAAAAGAAGGAAACCCAACTAAATACCTCATAAATGGAAGAACCTACATACTACATTCCATGCTTGCCCTACGAGAGCAAGCTACCCAGCCAGACGTTGGATTCTGCGAGAGCGAGCTAATAGGTCCTAGCCTGCAGACGTTGCACTCTGATCCCCTTCAAGTCTATGCAGTTGTAGCTGCATAGACTTCTGGGATCTCTGTTGTTTTGAATGGTGTTCCCTAATCCAGACTGGTTCACTAGCAGTCTGGATTGATTTCTATGTATGACTGACTTGGGAATATGTGTGGGTGGAGTTTTGGAATAGCATGTGTGGGCGGAGTTGTACTGTTTTGGGATCACTTTTGTTTTTGTTTCTTTTTTAATGGGTTGTGCAGATCACTTTTGTTTCTTTCTTTTTAATTTAATTTTATTTATAGCTGGGGGGCTGCAGTCATGTAGTCCAATAGCACGAGCGGCCCATGATGTGGAGTGAGGAAGATGAATAACATACAAATGCCACAGAAGGGGAGGAAAAGCTTAGTTGTGATTTATTTATATGTTGCAATGTATAGGCATCGTCGTCTAGTGAGTATACTTTCAGGTGCAGAATGTCTTTAGTGTGTAGTTGCCTTTTAACTCTTTAAACATGTTTTAAATTGAACCCTTTTATGCCATTCATAATTCCACAGAAGAGTATTCATGTTAACGCAGATTTTATTTTCTGCCCCCCCCCCCCCCCCACAGTGATAATCTAGTAACCATCTGACTGATTTGTAGGAAGGTACGAGGCAGTTGGTATGTAGACCATAAAAATCTGTATCCTATAAGCCAAATTCAAAGTTTTCTCCAGCATCACGGAAGGGAACAACAAGTAGACTAGTAGGGAATGAGAGTGCTCCTGTAGTCTATCTATCTTTACCTTAAAGGGGTCAGTGGTGCCTGATTCTGTGGCATAGAGGATGGAGTCCTGACTGTGACCCTAGTGACTTGAGTTAGATTTGCCCCAACACTGGAGGAGCCAGGCAATAAGGCATGGTAGAGGGATTGAAGGATAGCACCCTATTCACTATTCCTAGGGGATGGAGAGAGGTGTGCACACTAGGGGAGTACACAAAGTGGTTTGATATCCGTGATGGAGGCTGGAAAGGCCAGGGCTCCCTGAGTGGACACCCTTGCAGAATTGAGAGCATACCCTGCACTTCTCCAAAATCTCAAATCACTCCTGATAGCAGTGTGAATGACAACCCTCTTAAAGTTCTCACCCTTATAATCGGGAATGAATCTGGAGGGAATCTTAATAAAAGTAGTTCATTCAGCCAAATGAAGTCTGTCCAACTTTAAAAACTGATACATTGGCTGAAAACTTTTCTGAAAGCTGACTCACTGTGAGGGTTTTTTCTCCTTCAGTATTCAGCAAACAGTTATGCAGCTCGCCTCATTAGTAGTGGGGAGGAGGTTTTGCTACCCTTCACATGAAAAAATGCTGGAATAAATCACATGAATTGATAGGAAATATGAAACTGCAATTGAAAAAAGTTGTGAGGGTGTAACATTGGTTTGCCAGTTAGGGTAAGAGGATGGATTGCATGATACATGTGTGAGAGTGTTTCCAGGTAAAGGTTGGAGTAAGGGCTAGGTAAGGGGATAGGTTTTATGGTGTGTATGTGCATGAATGTTTTGGTGTGTGTGAGTGATTTTATTGAAGGGGAATTTGTTAAGCAGTGTGGTATAGTAGGTTATGTTTTTGAGTATGTGTGCGTGTGTTATGGGTTAGGGTTGGAGAAGGGGTTACGCTAGGGGATAATCAGTGTTGTGGATGTGTAGGGTGCATGTGTCTGTACCAGAGTATCTTGTGTGGTGGTACAGTTAGGGAAAGTTGTTTTGATATATTAGTGAGTGTAGGGTTTTAGCTTGCATTAATAAGGTAATGCAAGTGGAGTAACCCTATTCCTGTCCCTACACATTAACTTATTAAAACCCCTTTCCCTAACAGTATCATAGTTTAGACAAATTTGGTCTGAAGTGATTGTTACAGATCGGAAAAAGATGCTGTTTGAGTTTTGTAGTTTGTTTGGATTTGTTTATGCTCAAAATGCCTACATCAGTTGACTTTCTTTTGTTGGTTGTGTACTTAAGCACAGTATTGCTCCCTGGCGTAATAAAGATACCCCGTCACTTCTTAAAACCAGAGACAAAGCTTGGGAACAGTGGCATAAAAATAGATCCCAAACCTTAAAACAAAACTGCCTAAAGGTCAGAAACAACTCAGAGAGCAGTTAAACTAGACAAATTAACTACTACCACAACATAACAAGTAGAATGCCAAAACAATCCTCAAAAGTTCTGGGCAGCCATTAAAAACATACTCCTACCAGGCAAATCTAGTACACCCTTCACAACTACGTCATACTCCACAGAAAACGTACAAACTCAATTCAATAAATACTTCAGAGTCAATTCTAGCCTTATATGAGGTTTCTGTCCCTGTTCCTATTCTGAATGGAAGCTGGGGGGTGGTCCAAACAGCACAAGTGGATAGAATACCTGGAGTGTCTGGTCTAAAGCTGTGTCATGTTTGGTTCTGTTGTCGTCCAAACACAAAACAGCAATAGCTTGTACTGGAGCAAGTCGCTGATCAGTCTTCGGCTGAAATCCATACTTTATAATTGGTTTAAATTTGATTTCTCTTGACATGCTGACTTCAGTGCAGCTACTACTTACAAGGTGCTTGGGATAATTTCTGTTAACAGAGTGAACTGAGGAAACTGCATTCCCTAATTAAGGTGTCCACACTGCTAATAATACGGGAAAGTCTAATGAACTGCCCTCTGACAATATTTATTCATAAAAAAAGGATACTGACTTCTGAAGTCCAAATAGTTGTTGTGGAATGTTTTTTTTTGAAATGTGTGTTAGAGTGCCAACTGAGAGAATCAATATCAAGGGCAATTTCCATATCAAATCACAAATGTAGCCAGCAGAAAAGGTGGAAATCAAAAGATTTTAATGTAAAAATCACATAACTAGGTAGAGGGTAGTAAGCCCCAACTACCTGTCCCAAACCGGTTTCGGCTGTAATAGCCTTCTTCAGTGAGTAAACATAAGCCAATAGAAACCATTCATATATATAGGTGTGTGTGTGTGTGTGCATACATACATATATATGCATATATATATATATATATATATATATATATATATATATATATAGTAACACAAAGACAGTTCATTGGTGCATTAAAATTGGTCATTAAGCCCAGGTGGGAACAAAGCCCCTAATTTAATAATCCATTTATGTTCCTTAAAGTTTAGTAAATCATGCCATCCTGATTTATCCCTACATTTTCCTACAATGCAATCGATAACAGTAAAATAAAAAGATGCAGAGTTATGTTTACATACATGTTTATACAGAGCATTATTAGGACGCTTATTCCTAATATCACTAAGATGCTCCCCACTCCTGAGACGAAAAGGCCTAGAAGTTTGTCCCACATAGAATGAGGAGCATGCAGATGTGACTAAGTAGATAACCCACTCTGTACTACAGTTAGCCCAGAAGTTAATATTGAAAACTTGTGACGTATTATGACTACTGAATTCCCTCATATGTTGAACCTTGTTGCAATAAGTACAGTGGCCACATGGTATGCAACCCAACACTGTGCCACCTCTGAGTGTATGTTGAGTGGGAACAATAGAACTAGGTCCTACCCTCTTATAATGGCTAAAAATGGAACCCAATGTACGTCCTCTCCTAAATGAAAAAGAGCATCTGTCACCCAAAAAAGGGTGTAATCTCTCCTCAGCCATAAGAATGTTCCAATATCTATTGATGGTATTCATAAACCCACATATATTGCATCCATATGTGGTCACCAGATGAACCAGAGGATTAGATAAATCTTTTTGTTTGTCCTGGTATTGTAACAAGTAAGTTCTGTCTTGATTGGAAGCCCAGTAACAAACAGTGCTGACAGTACCAGAAGGGTAACATCTCTTTCACGAAACCGGTGTATTAAATCATACCTGGTATTTTCAAATGTTTGCTGGCTTGAACAGATCCTTTTGACCCTGCGGAATTGTGATTTAGGGATATTCCGGATGATGTGTCGGGGGTGAAAGCTTGTAGCATATAAAAGTGAGTTGTATTCGGGGAATTTCCTGAAAACCCTGGTAGCTAGGGTATCATCAGGATTCCTGCTAACCTCAACATCAAGGAAAACCATTCTCGATTTATAGAAATTTAGTTTAAACACCATTCCCCATACATTGTCATTGAGATAGCCAATAAATTCATGTAAGTAAGTTTCATCCGACTTCCACACCGCCCAACAATCATCCAGATATCCCCTCCAAATTTCTAATTCATCAATATGTAAATTATGACTAGAGTCATAAATGATGACCTTCTCAATATAAGCCATAAATAAGTCAGCATAAATGGGTGCAAAAGAGGCACCCATTGCTGTACCTTTGACCTGCCAAAAACATTGGTTCCGGAAGTAGAATACGTTACTAGTAAGAACATATTCAGCCAGGCATACTAAAAAAAAGTATTAAAGCCTGGTTGGTATAAACCAGATCTTTCCATCCAAAAATCCAAAGCCTGCAAACCTGCCTAGTGGGGAATGTTCATGTAGAGAGAGGTTACATCCAAGGTACACAACAGCCAGTGGGGCTCCAATTGCATGTCACAAATAATATCCAAGAATTGAGTTGTGTCCTGAATTCTGGCCCGTACCATGGGTAGTAGTGGTTTAAGATAGTGTGTCAAATATTCGGAAAGAGGTTCGGTAATGTAACCCCACCCTGATACTATTGGTCTTCCAGGGGGACATCTAGCATCCTTATGTATTTTGGGTAGAAGGTAAAAATACTGTTTGCACGGAGATGAATCTAGCAACTGGTGTCTAACCGACTCCGTAATGATGCCCTCTTCCTGAGCCTGTATCAAAAGAATCAATTTTTGTCTTGAAATGACTAGTTGGGTTAAATGGCACAGCTATATAATACTTATCACCCAATTGTCTTGCTGCTTCTTCATTGTAGTTGACACTATCCTGAATCACTACCGCCCCACCCTTATCTGCTTGTACAATAACAATTTCTTTATTGTTCTTAAGAAACTCTATAAATTGTACCTCCTCTTTGGAAAGGTTGTTATAGGATACCTGAAAATCCCTGAGGTTACAATTTAGATCCTTTAAGACATTGGCCTGAAAAGTGGATACTAAATGTGACATAGGTGGAGTAAAGGTAGATCTTTTGAATCTAAACTTTGGAACTTCCTGAATAGTGTAATTTTCAAAAAACAATTTTAAATTGAGTAAACGACAGATATTGACCACATCCTGTGCTAAAGTATATTCTGGAACAAAAAAGCCGGGGACAAAATGAAGGCCTTTATTAAGAACTTTAATTTGTAAATCGGAGAGGTGTACAGATGAGATGTTATGTACATTCATACAATTCGTTAGTGTTCTATCATCAGTTGTAACAGACCTTCCAAACCCTCCACAGGGTTGACATTTTTTTATGCTTCCTCCCCCCTCGTCTGTACCTGAACCCAAAGGGTGTGACAAACTCCTTCTTTTGGGATCCCAAAGGGTGTGACAAACTCCTTCTTTTGGGATCAGGTGAGGCATCTGTGTAGTTGCCCTCCCCTTCAGTATTGGAGGACGTCTCATCCCCAGATGTGTAACTCAATAACTGAGCTACGTTTCAAAATGGATTTCGGTCATTCTCTTGGGGGCTAAAGGCTTATTGCTCGGAAGCCTAAACGTGACATTCCTAGGCATATCAAATGGTTTGCCTCTTTCATAGTCCCCTATATCCCTTTGGAACTTTTTCAATTTTTTTATCAAGTTCCATATCCAAGAATTGCACTTTAGAACCACAACTGGATAAAGTGAAACTAAGGAAGGATATGCTACTTGAAATGGCTGTAATAAAATTTTCCAATTACTGTTGTGTCCCTTGCCAAACAAAAAAAATATATCAATATATATTGACGACAAATGCACAAGGGTGTTGTTTTCCCAAGTGCTAAGATATAAGTTGGCATAAGCAGGTGCCACTTTCGAGCCTATTGCCACTCCCTTAATTTGTTGATAAATATTTCCATTGAAATTGAAAGGTTTCCCCTTAATTTGGATATCCATTGCTCTATTCTGTTATGGTGCTTTCTGAATTAGATTTTCTACACTAAATTCTTCACTTTGCAGGTAATCCTTAACTTCTGCATTACTAGTTCTCTTTTCTACTTTCCCCTTTTGTTTTCTTATTTTTTGTCTTGTAGAATTTTCCATATCTGGATGTCTTTGCCTGCATTTCTTTTCAAATATCTTTGGTGCTGCTTTAAGTTTTGCTTTCTCCTTTGCATACATATTGCACCATAGTAAATCTCATTTTCTTTCTCGTGTCCATATTTCTTCTTCAGATGTCTCCTGCTTATCTGTTTCTCCTTAATTGGGAGACTTACTGTTCCATCATGCTGTGACATAACCTGTGTTAAGACTTTGTACAGTAAATCCTTCACTTGTCAGGAATTCCACAACTACAACTTCCGTTTTTTTTTTTTTTAAACTTCTGCTTTACTAATCTTTTGTTCTACATTCCCCCTTTGTGATCTTATTTTTTGTATTGTGAAATGTGCCATATCTGGGTGCATTTGCTGTATTTCTCAATATCTTTGGAGATGCTTTTTTGTGTTGATTAATTTGGCTTTCTCCTTTGCATAGATTAACGCAAAGGCAGCAAACTGGATCTGAACACAGCTCTTTTGCTATCCAACTCAAGGCAGCAGGATAAATCCAAACACAGCTTTATTCGAAAAAGAAACTGGACTAGTGCTTTTGTTTTAATGTTTAAAAATTTCTTCAGATAAAATAATTTTTCTTAGACAAAGCTTTATATACAAAGTTCAAACACACTGTAAACAGTCTGATCCCTTCTTAAAGCTTCAATGGGGCAAGTTCTTTGAAACACAGCTTTATAACAAATACATTTTCTAAAAGCACATTGTAAGAGTATTATAAACCTGTATGCACACTTGCATAGTAATCCCATCCAAAAACATAATTTAATAAAAAATATGAAAAATTGTCTATATAGAAATAGATAGGAAATAACTTTTTTTATCTACATTATGCTTTTTAGATTTAGTAAGCAGGCAATTGAGGTTTGGTCATTTAAACCTCGTAAGCTTCAGCATTAAAACAGTGCTGCCAATACAGCTCCCTTTTTTTAAGTAACCAGCTAATGTAAGAGACTATGCTCAGCATATCAATGGCCCTTGACCTCTGCAGGAATGGTTACATTCTGACTTCAGTTTCATAGAAACCCAACAGAGGAATTCTTCTACATTAACAGGTCTTTTTAAGTGAGTACAATTATAAACTTTTAAAAGTAAAACAATTGCAATTAGAAAACGCCTGCCGTCCTGGGGCTGGGTTTCCCTGTCTCCCACCAGGCCACAAATAAGACTCCCCACTGGCATAGCTGTAGAGTTGAGTCCTCAGTCGAGTGTTCCAAGCTAAGTTCTCCACTATCCTCTCTCTGAAACCAGTGATGTTACGTGGTCTTATCTCACCTACATTCTTTACTCACAGGTTCGGAGCTGAGAATCGGCTCCAACTCGGCCAGCTTATTTCTCTAGCACAAAGTCTCTAATTGGCTGGGCTAACCCAGTATCCCAAGATGCACCTTGCCCAAGCCCCAGATCTCATTTGCCGCTCGTAGAGTTGGGACGTGGTCTTGCTTGGCTGTGGCTAAGTACCCTTTTTCAAAACTTTTCATAAGTCTTTAGCAGTCTGTTTCTCGTAAAAAGCTATTTTAATAGCTAAATTTTCATTGTGAGTGTACTGTGTAAGCGAGTAGTGTTTTTTTTTTTTTTTTTTTGTGGTTTCCCCTCTGTTTTGGCGGGCTAGGCCCGTTTAAATTAGAGGACCTAGTCCTCTCCTGTGTTGTTTTTGTGTAAACTTGTGTTTTTGTTTGGTCGGTAGTTGGATTTCCTTGCTGCACCAAATAAACATTTAAATTAGAGTTTCCTTGGTTGTTCGTGGTTTGGTTTTTCCCACCTTCCTCTTGTCTGTCGTTGTCGGTTGAGTGGGTGTTGTGAACTACTGTGTCTAAAGAGCAGAAAGAGCATAAACCCTCTGGGTTTAAAAAATGCTCAAAATGTGGCTACAAGATGTCCATTACAGATGGGCATTCTATCTGTGTTTATTGTCTTGGTGCTATTCACCTGCAAGAGTCCTGCAGTTTTTGCCACACTTTTAGCCCGAGGGAACTGCAGGAAAGAAAAAATAAGTTGATTTTGAAGGGCATGGTTAAACCTTCTTTTGAGGAGTCCTTAGACTCTTCTTCTAGTACTAAGTCTAAGACTTCCAAGGCCAAGAAAAGCTCTCCGGCTCCATCTGTTTCATCAGAGCCCCCGGAGAAGGTTTCGAAAGTGGATACTGCCTCCATTGTCCTCTGGGCCGCAGGAGGTATCTGTTGTACTGGAGTTGACCTTGGCCCCGATATTATTGGAGCCTATTTGGAGCCGGTCACCCAGTGTAAGGCCTGTGTCTCCGGGTAGGAGATCCCGATCTCCTATTTCCTCCAAATCCTCTAGGCTGTCTGATTTGGATGTGGATAGGGTGGTCCAGAGGCTCCTGCAGTTGCCAGTGTTAGCAAAATTGTTCTCTGCTCCAGCCCAGTCGGCTCTGGAGCCAGTCCCTATTCTTGTACCGATTATTCCTCCTCCGAGCACCCCTGTGTAATCAGAGCTAGAGTGCTCCGCACCGAGTGATGTTCTTGTGTCGGCTCCGATACCCCTTGCGAGTTTATCGGAGCCGACGTCTGTTCCAACCATGTCGGTTCCGTCCTCTGGTTTCGGTACTCTGGTTTTCTCAGTCGGACCAGAGGGGGATACCTCGGGACTCTTGTCTGTTCTGAGCCTCCCTCTCGGTGCATCGGCTCGGGGAACCCCGACTCTGGTTGTGGCCTCGGAGACTGGTCGGTCCTCGGATTCGGGGGGACCTGCCTTCAAGGCCATGAGGAGCGCACTGGCCAGATCGTCAGTTACATCACCCTGATCGGTCACTCCTTCCCCCTACACCCCGTCTAGAGCCTCTGACACACTCCTGTCCATGGATGGTGGAGCCCGAAGGTCTGAGGATACCCAACATTCTGAGGGCCCTTCAGTGTTGGTGCCCGAGGAGCCCCCTAGAAAGAAGTTGTGCAAGAGGAAGCACATAGACTCCCAGGACGAGTCCCTCACGTCCGATACCGACCTTGAGGAGTCAGAGGGGTCCCCTAAGTCGTCCTCCGATGATGTCTCTTTCTCCGACATCTTGGAGATCTTGAGGCAGAGAGGCGACTGGCCTTCCAAGACCCCCTCTGAGGAGGAGTCTGTATTCCTCAAGGCCTTCGGAGCTCAACCCTCCGCCTCCTGGGTGTCTCCACCCTTCGATGAACTCCTGGATTTGATTTGTCGAAGGGTGTGGGAGACACCTGATTCCGTGGAACCGGTGCCCAGACATCCAATTACTTTTCTTTCTGCTCCCCCGGGGAAAGAGTTCCTGACCAAAGGGGATTCCGTAGATGCCTTGGTGGTGGCGGCAGCCACTCAGCAGGAAGTGAGGCTTCTTCTTCTGTCCATCCTCCTAACAAAGAGTCCAGGAGTATGGACCGGTACGGGAAGTGTACCCTGTCTTCAGCGACCTTTACTTTGCAGTCGCTGAATTATCTTTGTCATTTTACTCGGTTCCAGAGAGATCTCCTTAAGGAGCTCGGAGACAATCTGACGGGTAACTTGCCTGAGGCGGTAGCGCAGACTGTTAACGCCCAGTTGTCTACCCTTGGTTCCATTGTCAACTCGTCCATGAGGCTCATATCCTATGCAGCCAAAGGGGCGAGTAGGGCAGCTAGCTCAGGTGTAGCTCTCAGAAGGCAAGCCTGGATGCGCCTGTGTCATTTTGCGGAGGCCTTTAAGTCTTCCTTCACTGACGCCCCCTTTGATAGGTCCTCACTCTTCGGGACCAAAGTAAGCCACCCTCACCAGATGCAAACAGGAGGGGAAGACCCTATCTGCCTTAGGGGCCCATTTCTCTCTTCCTTCTAGGCCTTACCCCAAGGCACAGAGAGGAGGGAAAATGTGGTTCAAGAAGTCACAGAAGTCTTTTCCTGCCACTCAAGGCGAGTCCCCCTCCAGAGGCAGAGGAAGGGGAAATTATTCTGGTAGACGCCGTCCTAGAGGCAGAGGAGGTCCCCGCAACTCGGGAGACCGCGATTCCTTTCATGGGTCTTCCTTTCAGCATTCCTGAGGTGTTGCCTGACTGTGCTGTTCCAGAGCCAGTCACGGGCCGAATTTTGTTGCATCCGGAAGCCTGGGAAAGCATCACCCAGGATCGCTGGGTGCTTCGAATAGTTACCAGAGGTTACACTATCCCCTTTTTATCAACACCCCCTCCAGTCAAAAGAATCCCTGACATTCCACCCAGTCAACGGGATCAAGCAGCACTAGAAGTTTCAAAGCTGCTAGAAAAAGGAGTCATCCAACCAGTCCCCTCAGACCATATCGGATCATGAACTTACTCAAGACTCTTTTTGGTGCCAAAAAGAACAGGGGACCTGAGGCCCATTCTGGATCTCCGCCGATTGAATCACTACGTTCTGAAGTCCAAGCTCCGAATGGTCAGTCTTCAATCCATTTTTCCCTTGCTGGAAAAAGGAGTATGGATGTGCTCCATTGATCTCAAGGATGCCTACTACCACATCAAGATGGACAAGGCATCCAGGAGTCACTTACGCTTCCGGCTGGGAGCCAGTCACTTCCAGTTTCGTGCCCTGCCCTTTGGTCTCACCACAGCCCCCAGGGTGTTTACCAAGTGTGTGGCAGTGGTGACTGCTCACCTGAGACGTCGGGGATTCCAGGTGTTTCCATATCTGGACGACTGACTTCTCACCGCCCCCACCAGGCATCTCCTCATTCAAGCCTGGGAGGCTACCATTACACTGTCAACAACTAGGAATTACCTTGAACTGGGAAAAGTCTGCCTTGCTGCCCTTACAGCGTGTTGTTTTTATAGGTGCAGAGCTAGACTCTATTCAAATGCAGGCCTTTCTGCCACAAGAGAGGATAAGAGTGCTGCAGTCTCAGATTCACGCATTGTTGCCCCTTAAGAGAGTTCAGGCCAGGTTAGTTCTCCAGCTCCTGGGATCCATGGCTGCCACCATCATGCTGGTGCCTCTAGCCAGGTTACACATGCGGATCCTACAGTGGCTCCTTTCGGCCCAATGGTCCTTTCAGAAACTTCCTCTTTCCCACTTGATACTTCTCACGGAACAGTGCAAACAGGACCTCCGCTGGTGGCTAGGTTCCACCAATCTGGACAAGGGGAGGAGCTTGATTCCTATGTCTCCAGTGGCCACGGTGACCACGGATGCCTCCCAGATGGGGTGGGGGGCACTATCTTGGCAGGACGGTCCAAGGCACGTGGCAAGATCACGAGGTACACCTGCACATCAGTGTTCTAGAGATGAGAGCGGTGTTACTAGCGTTGCGAGCACTCCAAAGCTCTCTTCCACTGGGAACGATTGCAGTTCACTCGGACAGCATGTCCGTGGTGTGGTACCTGAACAAGCAGGGGGGAACCAAGTCTTATCCTCTCTGCAGAGAGGCCATGCGAATGTGGCATTGGACAGCGTCTTCCCAATGGTTTTTAGTGGCAACGCACATTCCGGGAAAGGCCAGCGTGATAGCGGACAGGCTGAGCAGAGCTATTCTGATGCCTTACGAGTGGTCCCTGAACAACAGTTTGGTGGTTCAAATTTTTAACAGGTGCGGTCAGCCTTGCTGCGAGCTCTTCGCCAGCCCTCTCAATGCCAAATGCAGCAAGTACTTCACACTGATCCCTCCACAGGGGGAGTCCCCCAGGGACACACTAGTCCACGATTGGCCCTCCAGTCTGATCTATGCTTTCCCTCCGTTTCCTCTGTTACCAAGAGTGATTCAGAAAGCCATATCTTTGGGAAGCAGGATGATTCTAATTGCTCCACACTGGCCTTGACAAGTATGGTTCCCCTTTCTTTAGCAGTACGCAGTGGACGGTCCCTGGACCCAGTGCCAGACCTACTGATTCACATGTCAGGACAGCTCCATCCCTCCCTGCGAACCCTCAGGTTGACAGCCTGGCTGCTCCACTTCCATCACTAGTTAGACGACATTCCTTTTCACCTGAGGTGGTACACATCTTGTCTTCGTCTCATAAGTCCTCCACCAGAAGGATTTATTCCAGCAAATGGAAGAGATTCTCCATTTGGGCTCAGGCCCAAGGTTTGGACCCCTTCACAGCCCCAGTTCCGTCGGTCTTAGATTTTTTAGCCATGCTTTTCCGACAGGGCTCCGCGTCTGCTACCATTAAGGTGCATCTGGCTGCAATTTCCAATTTTCATACATCTTACGAGCCTTCTCTTAAAAGGCGGCTGGTTACTTCGCCCTCCTGTTTTAGAACCTGTCATGCCATGGGATCTAAACCTTGTGTTACAAGCCATCACTTCACCACCCTTTGAACCGGCTGCCACCTGTGAATTATAATTTCTATCTTGGAAGACGGCTTTCCTAATAGCCATTACATTGGCCAGAAGAGTATCAGAGATTCAAGCTTTGTCCATTAAACCTCCATATTTGACCTTTCATAAGGACAGAGTTTCCCTGAGACTTAACCCGTCCTTCCTTCTGAAGGTGTCATCCACCGTTAATCTTCATCAGTCTGTTGAGTTACCAGTGTTCTTTCCAAACTTTTCCAATAAAGCAGAGTTTAGACTTCACTAGTTGGATGTGCACAGACAACTAAGATTCTACTTACACAGGACTAAGCATATTAGGAAGTCTGATCAACTGTTTGTGTCCTACTCAGAAAACAGAACAGGTTGTCCTATTTCCAAGAGCACAATTTCTAAATGGATCAAAGATTGTATTTCCTTAATCTATTCGTCAGCAGGCAGAAATTTACCCTTTCCCGTCAAAGCTCACTCTACCAGGGCAGTGTCTACATCAATAGCTTACCATGCCAGGCTTTCATTGGATGATTTGTGCTGCGGCCACCTGGGCCTCTCCGCACACCTTTATTTCTCATAAGTTGGACGTGGCTTCTAGGGGCCGGGCTTCCTTTGGTTCCACGGTTCTCCAGAGTATTTTCCTATGAGCCGCCCAGGATAGAGGTGCTGGGGATGCTGTCCCATGAGTAAAGAATGTAGGCGAGATAGGACCACATAACATCAGGTAGTTATATGCTCACCATAATGATTGATGTATGTGGTCCATCTCGCCTACATTCTTACGTACCCTCCCACCTGCCCCCTTCCTATAGGATTTGGAGGAAAATTGGCTCTGAGAACCCTTCAATGTCAGTTGTTTTTTTCTTTCCTTTCTGACTGGAGCTCCTTCCAGTGGCGGTTGTGTGTGGGGTGTGACTGGAATGGCTGCAAACTAGATCTGGGGCTAGGGCGAGGTGCATCTTGGGATACCGGGTTAGCCCAGCCAATTAGAGACTTTGTGCTAGAGAAATAAGTTGGCCGAGTCGGAGCCGATTCTTGGCTCCGAACCCGTGAGTAAAGAATGTGAGGCGAGATGGACCACATACATCGATCATTATGGTGAGTACATAACTACCTGTTTTGTGTCCCCACTCCAAGTAGCTGACACATACACACTTTGATATTTTGTTTTTACACAGACACACACACCTGGGAAAGCCTGGCACAGATTCACCAGTTTTGTCCCCTCTGCCCAGACTGTAAGGTTGGTACTGCTACCAGAACACTCCAAAGCCAGCTACTGTAATGTTACAAGGGTACCCAATTATACTGAGTAAAATTAATACTAATACTAATACAAATGATAGTGTTTGACCAATGCAACAAGGCTTTCAGAAGAAGCCACATTGTCGCCAAATAAACATGAGTACTCTCAAAGGTTAAAATATTCTCTAAAAGCCCAGCTGCAATGAAACGTTTAAATATATTTAATAATACATAATACAAGAAGTTAAAAAACTGAATATCTGTTTATAATAAACACCATTGTTTCAGTCCTAAGAAATATCAAAAATAACAAATGTAAGGTTCGCACAGATGTAGAAAAATTATACTTAACTAAACTCACTATATTTTCCTGACTTATCTAAAGAATTACTGTTCCTTAGCTCAAGATCACTTACTAGAGCAAGGCAAGATGAAGTGGGTGTGTGTTCTTCCCTAAGGACAATACAGTAGGATTCCTAGTCCTGGTTTCCACAGACATTTTGTCTCTGGCTGCAATCAGAACTGTAAGATAAAATCTTTACGGCCTAAACCAGGTAATTTAATTTTAGACTATTTTTCAGCGTTAACAGGACTGATATTACCCTCTTCTCTTCCAGTATCCTCTGATTCAATATATTCATTTCATCAGTTACAATACAGTCTGACACAGGTGTATTTATTTTTTTGTCCAGCAGGGCCCACTGTTGGTACATTTTTAACACAAGTACCTTTACAAATACATTCTTAACACAAACATCTGTACAAATTAGTTTGATAAATGACATATGTATATTTTTAACAAACGTCAGCTAGCTATGCTGACATATGTTACACATCCACTGCCCTACTTCTTCTGGCATAGCTAACAGTACCGCACATCATCACAAATAATATGACATCTGTGGAAAAAAAAATGTTAACAGGCATGAAACATGGTAACTTAAGGGTCATGAAACCCGAAAAGGGGATGAAATGGTGATAAAGGGTAAAAATTATAATGTGAACATAATTAATGAAATGTTAATTGAAAATATATATAATGAAGCCTCCCATAATGAAGTAAATATAGCTTATAATAGAATGAGTGACCTTAATGATATGTTCATAGAACAGCAGATCACCATAAATGAATATAATTATTTAAATATGGTTACCCCTACAGTTCCTGTTTTGTTTGGGATTCTGAAAATCCATAACAGTAAATATAACCCACCTAGGCGACCAATAATCGATGCATGGGTTTCACTTACCCACCCTTTAACCAAATTTTTGTATGACAAGTTAAAACGCCTAGTTTTCCAAGAAGCCCACTTTTGTAAAGACTCGTGGCATTTTCTACAACTGATTAATGAGTTAGTGTAAAACAAATTACACTTCTATCACTATTGGTGTAAAGAACCTGTATACTGTTATCCCACATACTGTTTGACTAGAATTGTTTGTTCATTTTCTATTCTAGGAAAGGGCTTCCACAAAAAATAATTAATTTATATGAGAGCCTGATGGAATTGTATTAAAGAATAGCTTCTTTATGTTTGAAGGGCAGTATTATCTGCAAAGTAGGGTGGTAGCAATGGGTTTTGCCTGTGGGGCTCTTTTTGCCAACATCACAATGATTATGTGGGAAAGAAAGTTTTTGTTTAATAATAGTTTCATGACCACATGTAAGCTGTTTATCAGATAACTGGAATGACATCTTTGTATGGGAAGATAAAAAAGAGAAGTTACCATTGTTTATAGAATATATCAATTCCACAACTGATTTTGTACAATTTACTCATGAAACCAATGATGCCAGCACAGCATATTTAAATATATGGTAAAGTAAGGATTTGACTGACAGGTTTACATCTCGTATTTTTAGAAAAGCTACCTACTCTCATGCCTTCCTTGACTATACAGGTACACATCCAACTCGCAGGAAAAGGTAGTGGTAAAAGAGTTTGTGAGAGCTCCCCAAATGATCATACTTGAAGAATTTTGGGATGAATGCCTATATCTTAAGGAAATGTTTTCTACTAGAGGGTACCCTGGCTATTTTATAGATAACCTGATGTATTCGGTCATTAATAAAAGAGAGAGTGGTCATTTTATTCCTATTTTACATTTCCACTCTGGTGGTGATATTCTCTTGACACAGGAAAACAGCCCTGTTAATAATAATAATAATAATAATAATGGAAGTTTAAATAGAAACAACAACAAAGGTTATAGGGAATGCCTTCGTTACCATAAATAGTACTGACAGTAAATTTATGAGATTGGTTCTTGGAAAGAATTGGTCCCTACTGAAGGAAGATGGACAGATTATGCCTAAGATTAGTGAGAAACCGATTGTGGTTTACAAAAGAGGTGAAAATTTAAGATATTCTGGATGATTTTTCAGAGGCGATTAATAACACTAAAAGGGTATGTATGGAGAAATGTGGAAGATACTTATTGAAAACATATCTTTGATGATGAACATTTTTTTGTTTATTCATATATATTCAAAGTAGCAGGAAACTTTAATTGTCATACCACAGGGGTGGTTTATGTTGCTGTCTGTCAAAGGTGTCTGGGGTTCTACACAGGCAAAACTGAAAAGAAATTGAAGGAAAGGGTGTATGAACACCTATATGGCATCAAGAAAAATAAATAAACTAGTGCACTTTCAAAACATGTGCAAGAATACCCTGGTCACCAGTTTGTGTAGTTGTTGCGTCTTTCGGCTTTTCCCGGTTAGGGGTCGCCACAGCGGAACTCCGGTCCGCTAATGATTGGTAGTTGATTTTTACGTGCCGAGTTACCAGCCCTGACGCACAACCTTCAACGAAGGTACACCCATTCATGCATGTCTCCACGCAGAAGACGCTCTAGCTGAGAATTGAACCGGACAGCGTCTTACTGTGAGGCGACAATGCTACCGCAGCAACACTACTATACTTGAAAAATTGACCCCTGGGGTGGGGCCTTGGTCCATATTACTTAAAAAGAGGGAGCTGTAATGTCAGCTCTGTTTTAATGCTGGAAGTTTACCAGGTTTAAATGACCAAACCTCACTTTCCTGCTTACTAAAACTAAAAGCATTATGTAGATGGTCTTTTCACATCTATTTAAATATACATGTACATTTTTTTCATATTTTTATTAAATGATGTTTTTGGATGGGATTACTATGTATGTGTGCACATATGTTTATAATACTCTTACAATATGCTTTTAGAAAATGCATTTGTTATAAGACTTGTTTTAAGAACTTGTCCCTTTAAATTTAAGCTTTAAGAAGGGCTCGGCTGTCGTCACTTTACTATGTATCTGAACTTTGTATATAAAGCTTTGGTTAAGAACTGCTGTCTTATCTGATGAAGTTTTAAAATATTAGAACAAAAAGCGCTAATTCAGTTTCTTTTTGAAATAAAGCTGTTTGGATTTATTGTGCTACCTTGTGTTGGTTTACAAAAGAGCTGTGTTGGGATCAATTCTGCTGCCTTTGTGTTGGCTTTGTGGCCAGTTTTTCGTGTGTGAGTTTTTTTCTTTCCTGTAATTTCTCTCTTAGTGTTTGAATATCTTCTGTCTGGAAATTCTGGTCTTTTTGTATAGTAGTAACGATTTAAAATTTCTTATCCTCCTTAGTCCACTCTGTCATTCTTTATGGCTCTTTTCTTGCCGGTCAGTTTGTGTTTTTTGTAAACTACTATTTTCTTCTACAATGGGGGGGGGGGGTGTCCTGCCTGTGAGACTGTCTTAAACCCATTGTAGGAAAGTTTCCATGACTTTGATTCTACACGGTCATTTTTTTCCAGTCCCGACACCAGTATGCCTACCAGGATTAGGTCCTTATTTATCCTGGGACTTATGCACACAGCTGTCTTTTTTTAAGTTACTTCTTCCTATGATATGTGCTATGTAAAATACAGTGGTTTACTATCAAAATGCAGAAAGTCAGTTGAACGACAGGCACCTCCTCGAACATGGTAGGAGCGACAGTCAGAATGTTGATGTACAGTTTTATGTCAGTTTATAAGATCGTTAACAAGGCAGGGACACGAAGCATGTTTGGCAATGGCAGCTTTTGATATTATCAAGAAAATGTCAATGTTGTCGAGTCAACCATTGGACCCATTTAATTTGCATGAGTCGAGGATATGCTTCGGTAACATCACTGTTCGTGCTTGTGAATGTCGCGTTTAGAATGGTAGTCCAAATGCAGTCTATATGTCAGTGTCGTTTTGGTGGGATTTTGTAAAAAAGGGGTCCACCTCATGAAAGCCGTCCAAGACTTGAGGATGAATTCAGTTTCAGTTTTCCTTTGCTTGCTGATTTTATTATCTCTACATTCGAATCCTCTGTCATTTCCCCGTAGCATAGTGGCTGTTTTGACATGTAAGAAGTGCTGTACATATATGCAATATACTGAGTAAGAACCTTATAGCAGTAGGCCTACCTGGCATAATGTAGTAATACTTCATGCAAATATCGCAGGAAATGTCAATCACTAGAGAAATGCTAACAGTTTCAGAGACATTTGCCTCTCATGTAAAGTGGATTTTGGGGCCTAGCTAGAGTGCAGACTCTAGGTTAGCTGTGTCCAGCGGAAGCTGTGGAAGTAAGTGATAGAATTCCTGTAGATGCATTCAAGGAGCAAAAAGGAAACAACCTATCAATGGACTTAGAGCAGCTCATCTTGAGCTGCTGAAGAACTGCTCTGTTCTGTTAAGTTTGGCTTTAAACAGAACTCTGTAAGTTTAAATTCCGAACTGTTGATTACTTACAGCTGTTAAATTGTATTTAGTTTAAAGTGGTTTTGGGAAGTGAACTTCAGTTTTGCAAAACTGCGGTTAAGCAGAAGAAAGTAACTCCAGTGTGTCATACCTCCTTCTACTGCTGGAGAATGCAAGCTGGTTTGGTTTATATTTACCATTTTATACTAATTTTCCATTCCTGCCCCACAGCCTGTAAGTGCATGAACATGTTTCTCTCTTTTTTGAGCCATGTAAGAACCGGTCCTTTTTGGCTGATATTCACATTAGGGACCTAAATCTCTACCAACAAATAAACAAGAATTGCTGGATAGATAGATTACCTACTCTACATTTTAGTTACTACTACAGGTCAGACAAAGCAGGACTGCATGTTACATTTGGGTGCTGGCATGTTGGTGCAGATGTAGACTTGTTTATGTCTTTGGTAGGCTGGTATTTAATAATGGAACAGGGTACTAGAGTGTGGGCTGTAGGTGAGAGAGGAATGATAAACAAGAAGCCTTTTGTCATCTCCTTTGCTGGACCATAGTATTGACAAGAGGATCAGATGATGCAGCCTGGTAGTTGGTTTTTTTGCACGTTTTCCCAACCTGTTTTGAGGTAGCCAGGACCCCACACCCCAACCTAAACCTACCAATATAAGCAACACAAAACTAGTACTTGCACTGCTATGAGCAGTGTACCCCTGCATTTTTCCAGTCTATAGATTGTATGTGCATTGCATTCATGCATTTGTGTGTACACATGCATATATATCTATGTACAAACACATGCATGTAAAACCTCTGGGTGTCTGTAAGGCAGACTAGAGCTGGATATTTTTGCAGTACCTCATTCTGTTCCTCTAATAGGAAGGAGCAGAGTACGCACTGTGCCACTTTCTACTGAAATTTCTACTACTGGTTGATCCCAAACTAGTGACAGCACACACAGACACCTCTCTCCATGGCTTTGGGCCAATTCCATATTAATTTTGTTAGACTACTGCTACAGACTTTGAATTAATGGTGAATACTTGTTTTATATACTTGTGAGATCTTCAGTTTTTCTGTGTGTTGCTTCCATTTCAATGCTTGAATTTGTCTGCTTTTGTGTTGTGATGTAATGCTGGTACCTGACATATGTGTGGGCGTCTTATAACAGAAGAATATGGCCTCCAGATGTTTCCACTTAATTCTGGTCTCTGACAGCTAAACTGCTGCAATATGTTCACGTACATTTTAGACAGTAGACATTGTGGCCCCCCTCCTGTTTTTTCATCCCTGACAATGAATTCTTGATTAGTTCCTTTAGTCTCTCTCTCTTATCTTTATCCTACAGATCTGTAATTACCATCACTGATGTGCCTGTCTTACATTCTTTCTAAATCTGTCTTATTTTGAAGACCATCTCTAATGTTGCAACAATTTATAGTGCCTTGGCATGCAGTGCTGTAATTAAACAACACATTATAATGCAGGACGAGCACACTAATAAGGGACTGAACTTGGAATCAACCTTTAATTAGGCATTGTGTTAAGACAGCAGCATTGCTGAGCTTGGCTAGTTTAAGTCAAGACACTGAAGTTCTGTGATGTAAGAATCTGCAGAACTGCCCTCAAGAATCCGTTTGCCCCATACTTAAATGTGAGTAATAATATTGTGCAGTCTTCTGCCAGATTTACCATTTTGGTAGATGTGCTTTAAAAATGACTTTGCTAGCTATTTAAAAGTTTCGCTGTTATCTTTGCACTTATTGCTTCACTGTGTTTGCTAAACACCAGTAACCACAAGAAAAGCACAGAGGGACAAATCACTTGTCATGAGAGTGTTGATTTGTCCTTCTGCACTTTTCTTGTGGTTATTGGTGTTTGGTGTTTTCAATTTACCACAGTTTGGAACCTTCTTTTTCAATTGGAACACTGTGTTTACTGTTTTACATTCGAAAGTTTTTGATTTTCTGTTTTTGTAGTTCGCTTATGTAAGAGAAAAAAAAAACAGAATATTAAATAATGGGCATTGAGTATGGTTTATATTTTTGCATAGTCCTTACAGCCATGGGAGAAACTTTTTGTATTTTTGTATCATCCATACCCAATAAGACGGCCTACTAACAGAAGAGGAAGCTTGGTTACAGTGGAACACATAGCTATCTTAACTGTCCACTCAGAAAGCAGATGTTTATGACTTCCACTGACACCACAGCAATGCAGTGTAATTATTTTGAATGAAGGTCTTGTCTCATATTTAGCATGGTATACTGCTCGACAGAACTGTATCTTTGTATAGTTTAAGTACTGATACGTCTGTCAGTTTTAGCAATCAAAATGTCAGTCTTACAGATGGTAGTTAACTGTAGTGTGCATCTCCTGGAGAATTATTTTGCAGCCTGCATGAGTCCAGTTTGTGTTTATTTCCACATCTCCTTTACTTGTCAGCTGTGTTGTGTGTGCATAATGTTGCACTGCTGTCTTAGTCTAAATCTGAATATCAAAGCATGTGCTTGCAGATTCCATCATGCCTGAGCTCTCTCCATTTTGGATCATTGAAATCATAGGACACATTAGTTTTCTTAATGCTAAATACCAACACTTTAAGTAGTTGGTGTTTTGTGGCAGTGAAGCTCTGAATTGCGACACCTGATTAGAGAAGTGCTGTGATGCATTTTCCAATAATCTGCCTGTATTTAGAAATAAAGATATTGGGTACCGACCGGATAAAGCAACCAATGACTTAAATATATCAAACTTGTAGAAAAAACGGACGTCGGTAGCACACAGCAGGAATATTTATTGATGAAAACAGAAAGTAAGCGCTTTCGCGGATAAACCCTGCTTATTCAGACTAACAGTAAATTGAAATAGCATAACATTTAAAAAGATTCTCTAATCATACACCAACCAGTGGGAGGTAGAACCTTAATCACTCAAAGGAACATTAAAGTGCTAGTACAATATAAAAACATACATACATCTTTCCAAAGCTGTGATATTTGATAAAGCACTAAAAGACATTAAAACAATATGCATAAAATATATAGAAATGTCTGTATATACTAACATAACATGCATTTAAATACAAAGTATATAAAAAGTGTATACTTATAAAAACATATATGTATGTATGTATATATATATATATATATATATAGACACACACATACATACACACACACATATATATATAGTATCTATATATATATATATATATATATATATATATATCTCTATATCTTAATGTAGCTTACTCAAACAACTGACCATGAGACATGTATAAAGATATAATTTAAAACATATCTCTAACTTAAATTAGTAAATAACATTATAATATATCATATTCCATTCACATTGAGAGGGGTTAATGTTTTAAAGCCCAAGCTTTTAGTAATGGCTTCATTGATACTTTGCTATTTAGACCAGGTGCCTGTATTTATGTGGACCACTTTTTCAGTAAACCGCTTCATAAACTTTTCAGTGAAACCACAGCCCAAACAAGTTTTCTGTTTTCTCCAGTGACTCCATGTCACTCATGGCTCCATATAATTCAATGGTCATGTGTCTGCACATACGCAGTACGCATCCATTAAAGTCTATTGACGCATCCAGCGTTTTCCTTGAGCTGATGTCACTGAAGTTAAAGGTCACCATAACAAATTAGTAGTATCAGCACGGGTAAAATGATTTTGATAGTGTGATTTTTTCCCTCCATTTAACAACCATTGAAGACATTCGCCATTAGACTGAAGATGCACATAGGCTGTTTATACATCACCTATGGTGATGCAAGTCAAGCAAGAATGACAAGACACTTTAATAGTTAACATTAATTTACAAGTCTCCCTGGCAGTACTGTAGAAATTATTGGCAAACTTTTTTTTTTTTTTTTAATTCATAAGAACAGCATCTCTATTAACACCATGCATGTGAACCTCTTAGTGCAAGAGTTCTGGACAAGGCCAAAAATAATTGGGTGGAAAAAGGCATAAAATCAGGGATAGATTTTAAGTAGTGCTCTTATAAATTCGGAAGGCTGTTAGTAGATCAGGTTTTCAGTTAACATGCATTTTTTGAAATGTATGAATTCAAACTGAAATGTTTTTAGTTTTCTGGCAAATCACCGAGTACTGATGTAATTAAATAATGAAAAACTTTGAGGATCACATCAAAAGGATGAAGCAAAAATCTGGATATTCTATGAAAATCTGAATAGTTAAGTGATATGTGACACCAACTTGGGAGGGTGCACCAGCTTTAAAAAGAAGCTTTCAGGCTGTCATTAAGTGATTATAATAGTAATATCTTATCAGGCAGCATGTAAACTAAGAAACAGTAGTGATAGACTGTTTAGAATCTCTAAAATAAGGATAAATAGGAAAACAGTTGGCAAGCTATCTGTTTAGTGATTGCAGTTATGATTTACTTGTGACAACTTGTAAGCAGACTGTTAAGCTGTCATTAACTGATCTGCTTTGTAGCCCGTTAAAGACAGGTGAGAGACGCATACTGTCCAGGGTATAATGTGATTGCCTATATCTGTGTTTCCTGGTGGCCCTTTTTTATTTTATTTTATTTTTTTATTTTTTTCATTTAAGCCTTGTATGTCACAGTTTACTGGGCCTTCTGGTTCTTTTAATGCCAAGATTTGCACTGAATCCACTACTACATATCTTCATTTCTGTTGTCTTTGACCAACTTTTTTATGTTTAGATTATCTTTAGTGAGGAATGGTTGGTTTTCAAGTCAGAAGTTCCTGTAAGGCACCTGGTTAAATTGAGTAAGCTTAGAGACACTGGCAGTGATTCATTCCCTTTATAGTCCGGTTGGGCCCCTCTTCCATCACCACCGCAAACACACACACTGATGATGATGGTCTTCTATTCGTGTTGATTTGCCCTCAGCAGTAGTGTGCAGTTATTTTGAATGGCTGCTACTTCTCTAGTTTGTACTAGAGTGATCGTGACTAGTTCATCACTTGGCTTCCCTCCCATAGTAGAAGTACTGTCTTTATGATGCTTCAGTCTTCATACCCCACCAGACCTCCATTGGTCACTATTTGCTTCTCAGCTCTGGTCATTGACACAATTTATTTTTGTTTACTTGATCCTTATGACCTGATTTCAGGGTTGACCTGAGGGGTTACTTGTTTAGACCTTAGGAATTGTGGCCACAATGTTAGGAAATTCCCATTTTTATTTTGATTGTAATCTTGGAATTTTCAGCATCCTTCAGAAGTATCACCAGCTCAGGTAGGAGGGAATTGGGGGTTCTCATTTTATCAGAAGTGTCACCTGTGTTACTACAGCACCTGTCTCATGCTGCATTGTGTCATCATCGATGCTGGAACATGTATCTGAACTCCTGGTCTGAAGATTAGAACCCACAGCCTTCCAGTCTCCCAGCATCACAAATGAATATGCTACCAGTTTAGCTGTTGGTACTGACCCACCTGATGCACCGGGATCTGTTTCAAAACCTTCTTCATTGATATTGTAGAATATGAACCGTTTCTGTGATTAGGATGGCCACGGTGGTGGGTGGTGGAGCGGTTAGCATTGCCACCTCACAGCAAGAGGTTCTCTGGTTCGATTCTTGGCTGGGGTGCCTTGTGTGCGGAGTCTGCACGTCCTCCCTGTGGTCACGTGGGTTTCCTCCGGGTGCTCCGGTTTCCTCCCGCATCCCAAAGACATGCTATAGGTGGATTGGACACCCTAAATTGGCCCTAGGCATGAGTACGTGCATGTGTGTGCCTTCTCTGGAAGGTTGGATGCCGAGCTGGAAACTTGACACTGTAAAACTCCACTGCCAGTCGTGAGCGGACAGGTGATCCGCTGTGGTGACACCTAACTGGGAAAAGCCGAAAAAAGAAGAAGAAGAAGAACTATTTCTGTGATTGCATGTTTTTTGTAGTGGTGTTGGTTTAAATTCCTTTGGTTTTAGTAGTTGTTCTCTGTCGCAGTGTAAGAAACTGGTATAATACTTAGTCATTTTAGTTTTACTGCATCTTTCTGTAGTGCAGGTTTCCATAGACAAAGCAGGCCCTTTTTTCAGTGATTATCAGCGTTGTGTTTGTGTTTATAGCAGCATCTCCTTTTCCTTTACTGTTGACCGTGCAAAACTCTGCAAGCAGTAATTGCTGTTGTAATTCTCTGTGATTGATGCTTCATAAAAATACTTGTGCATTTCTGTGCGTATAGCTGTGTGTGTGTAGTCTTTCATTTTTCTTTTGGGAAGTCATTTTTACCAGTAATTCATGCTCCTCACCCATTTGTTTTTCATGTTCTAATATTTGTCATGTTTTGATGCGAGACTGTGCAGGTTTCAGTTGAAATCAAATTAAGGCCTCCAGAATACCATCACCATATCCTTACTTGGTATTGGCTAACTTCCTTTTTTTATTTTATATGAACAGCATACTAAGCATTTTTTGCAAGTGTTTCAGTTATTGTATTGCCCATTGTATGGCAGTTTATATCAGAGTATTTGGATGAAGAAATGTACCTGTCTAACTAAATAATTGCAGCATTCAGGGTACTGTTTAGTACTCTAACCATTTAGTCTGTGCTAGTGTGGGTATTCTGTGCAGCTACATGACAAAATTAGTAAGCTTTGGGGAGAGTATTAAAGTGTGTTGTATTTTTGAGGCAAATGCAATATGATAGTTGTAAATGTGAGGAATATTAACTGTGTTACATAAATTAAATCAAGTGGTGAGTGTGTGCATTCTGCTCAGAAAATGGCTTATTAAATTTTAAAAACTTGGTAAGCAGGTTTTTATACAGTGTTTCTCACTTTGTGTTTGTATAACAAGGAAATATATACATGATGGTCTGTCTTGGTGTATAATTTTGTAGTGAAATGACATTTTTCAGCACATGAATACTATTTTCTTAGCATTTTACAACAGTTTTGTAATTTTATCCTCTTTCTTTTGTCTTTTCCTGGTTAGGGGTCACCACAGCGGAACTCCGGTCCGCTAATGATTGGCAGTGGATTTT
Source organism: Protopterus annectens (assembly GCF_019279795.1). Classification (NCBI taxonomy): domain Eukaryota; kingdom Metazoa; phylum Chordata; order Ceratodontiformes; family Protopteridae; genus Protopterus; species Protopterus annectens. Next base: position 378,908,904 of record NC_056742.1, read on the forward strand.
TACAGTGCCAAGTTGTCAGCCCGATGCCCAACCTTCAAAGAAGGCACACCCATTCATGCACGCACCTACCTGCATGTCTTTAGACCGCATTCAACCATGGGGAGGACATGCAGACTCAACACAGAAGGCGCTCCAGTCGAGAATCGAACGGGAGAACCTCTTGCTGTGAGGCGACAACTCTAACCGCTGCACCACTGCGGCCACATAATGGCATATATAAGCAGTTATGTTTTAATCTGTGGTATTGCCTGTATTTTTATTTTATGTATTTATTTATGATATTGTGGACATGCACCATGGACGGCGCAGTGGTGCAGCGATTATGTTGTTGCCTCACAGCAAGGGGTTTTCCTGTTCGATTTTCGGCTGGGGTCCCTTCTGTGTGGAGTCTCCATGTCCTCCCTGCATTCATGTGGGTTATCTCCGTGTACTTTGGTTTCCTCCCATGTTACAAAGACGTGTCTGGAGCATTTCTGTCTGGGCATCCGCTGAAAATTGACTTTGTTCTAAGTCTGACTTTCGTGGTAAACAAATGTTAAATAAAATAAAATTTAATTTTGTTTACTGAGGTAGAGCAGTTGTGAATTTTGACCATTAGCATGCTCAGCCTGGGTTGCATACACAGTAACAATAGTAATGTAAGACTAAAGGTATAACAAAATTAAACACTGTAGTGACTGACTGACTTAAAAGAAGGTTCATAAAGTAGTAGGATCAGGAGTGTACAATGCATAATACAGGTGTTCATAGTTGAGAGAAATGTGGTCCAGACAAAAGAAAGAATATATTGTATAGAAGTTTGGAGGGAATTTTTAGCAGTGAAGAGTAGACATTGTAGAATCCTAAGAGTATGAATAGTAGCACTAATAACAGGAGAGGCAGTTGTTAGATGCAGAGTAGGGAATGCATGGGGCAGATGGAGTAAAAGTGGCTGTGAGTTTATTTGTTAGCTGGGTTAGGAGGTGAAGCACCCAAGGATTTCTTGGATGAATGTAATAGTGCCACAGAGGGAGTTAAGTGTCATGGCCTGCGCTCTAACATGTGCACTTGTATTGTTCAGTTAGGTATTGTTCGAACTACAGTCTGAACTGTTTGTAGTCTTTGATTTCAGTAAGATGGAATAGCAATGACTGCCACAGTTTAGGGGAAAGAACAAAGAATTTGTGGTCTGTGGAGTGAAGTTTAGTGGTTGGAGTTGAGAGTAGGGCCATTGGATTGGATTCTTGAATTGTGTGGTTTGGATGTCATTAGTCTCATATTTAGGGCAGTGGTGTGTCTCGGTGTTGGAGTTTGAAGAGAAGGGAGCCAAGAAGGAAGTTGGCTGTGCCTTGAAAGAACAAGTATGCCTTTTCCCAGGTACTGCAGTGACATTCACACAGAGGGGGAGTTAGTGATGGAACAGCAGATTGTATTAGAAAGAGATTGTAAAGGTGGTGGTGTTTTTTTTTTTTTTTTTTTTTTGTAAGGCATTAATGAATAGGGGAAGAACATATTCTAGTTGTGCAAGCAGTACACCTTTGCCTAGAGCACAACTTAGCAGGATGAGAGGAAATAAGAGATGGTTGACTTTATTCTTACTTTCTGAATGTGGTCTTTTAAGTTGAGGGGACTGATCAGACCAAATGCCATGATGTTTAAATAATGTGGCGGATTCAGTTAGGCTGTTTTCTTGGTCTTTAATTTGGAGAGGGCTAGTGAATTTAATTACTCTTTTCTTTGTGACAAATAGAAAGCACTTGTTTTGTTAGGCTTGAGATTTATTTTTTCTTTTTTTCTTTAAGAACAAAGACAATTGTTTACTTGTAGAAAGTCAGGTTGAAGTTGATTCTAGACCGTGTCATGAAAAGGATTTTTCCATATTACTACATACAAATTTGAAAGATGTATAGTCAAAAGTGCAAGGTAGATAAGTTGTTGAGGTCTTTAGTCATTTGCAAACCAGAAAATGTCAAAATTGTATTAAATAAAACCAAAGACAAGTGCATTGGTTTTGCATATAAGGCTTGATTGAATGGAAAAACTTGCATGAGAGAGCATATTGTTAAATATTAGAAAAGGTGCAGTTTAAAAATAAATGTAAAGGTAAAAGCCAGGGTCTGGTAGAATCGGTGCAAACTTGGGAAACAGTATGGTACATACCAATGTCCCATATTCTGGTCAAACACATTGTTAACGAAGGATAGTGTGGTACTAAAGGACGAGTGTTGTATTGTTGTAGCATTACTGCAAGTCTAATTGGGAGTTCTTGACCGACATTACTGACTTAAGTAGAAATAAGCGTTGTAAACATTTAAGAAGTGGTACTTTGACCTCTTTTAGTAAGAAGTAGAATGGTCAGTTTTATTGGTTGGGAAGCTTGTCAATAGTAGATAAAAAAAAGTGTGAAGAAGAAGAGGTGGATAATATGGACTTGATTTAAAGTCAGGCTGACTGCTGCCACAGACTAAATCGGGTTTCGGTTTAGTGATGTCAGATAAAACTATGTCACTCTGTGCTATAGAGATTTTGTGTCTGTCTTTACTCCTGATTGATCTAAGTTTGACTTTTTTGTGTTGAATCAGCCATCTTTGGAAGTAACAGTGGCTGGAGTTCATAGAATCCCAGCACAAAACTGTAATTGGAGGATTTTTTAGTAATTCTGCTGCATAGGGGTTCAAGGACGTAAGCTCAGACATACAATGCTGGCATTCCAGCCATGTGTTGGGAGTGTGTGTCTGTGTGTGTGAAAGTTTGCACTCAGTGAGCCTTGTATCAGCATAGTTCCTTGCTTACTAAATGAAATGGCTAAGGCTTTTAGGCGCATATTTAAAAATCTTAACTTGTGCAGGATGGCAGCTACTTGTGATAGCTCTCCCTTTGATGCCAGCAGTGGGGAAAAACAAATTAGCCACGAGAAGACTGAGGTAGAAGTCAAACGCTCATGTGGGGAAAGGACAATGGTGGGGGGACAGGAAAACAGTAGTGAAAGTGAGGTCACTGTAGTGTATCTGTTAATAAGATTACACTAGGAGCAAATACGAGTGGAATTGTAGGGCATGGAGTTCTGGAAATATGGAAAATATGGTATCAGTAATAGTCCATTCAGCTGAGGAAATTGCCATGTAGTCAGTGTTAGCCATATTTGGGGGAGGTGGGTACAGAATGAGCAGGAGTAAAGACTTGTGTGCACAGTGCTGAAGAGCATTGCCAGTAATTACCTGGATGCATTATAAAGAATGGTCATAGTCTTTCCTAAAAACTGCATATTGATAGAAAAGTGAGTTAGAGAAATGGAACAGACTCTGTAATGGTGGCTGTTTGGTATCTCTAAAGATGCGTACACTTGTGTTTGGTGAGGGGCGTTGTGGCTGTGGTGTATCAGGGAATGCATGCATTGTGTTTTAAATGCTCATTGCATTCTGGCTCCTTCCAGAAGAACACATCTTGACCACTTCAGAGCCCAAGTAGCTACATAGCTTCTGAATGCTTGTGACTTTTTACTTTTACTTTTAATTCTTTACCGGTGCATTCAAGCCAATAAAGGCAGACCGTACAACCTGTAGACATGCCATGTTTCACCCTTTTTCTGAGCTTGTCGGTATTAGGGTGACTGCAGAATATCACAAATAACATCTGGTCCAAACCAAACGGTAAAAAGGTCACACAAACTAACTGTTTAGTAAAACCTACAAGAAAGACCAAACAAAGCTAGAGTCTTCAGTGAGTAGTATGTTCAACATCTTGTGATGGAGGCCAAATCTCTGCTTTTAAAGTATGGCTAAACAGTCTGCATATGCTGCATATTCTGTATGGATGCCGATTTTCTTTTTGAAAAATTTTCTGTAGCATTTATTTTGCTTAGGAGAAAACCTTGATGTGCTAGTCTGTGAACACTGTAAAACATTTAGTAAGACATTTCTTACAGGGAGTAGAAGTTCTGGATTCCTAAATACTAAGTGTTTGATTGAGCTTGCAGTGATGTACAGCTTTTTGCTGTCTAGTGAATTAATGACCAGCTCTTCCCGTGGAGGAAGCATCCCAATTTGAAAAAAAATGCAAGATTCAGAAAATGTAGAAGCTTTATAAGAAGCACATAGTGAAATATACAGTAACCAGCATGTGAGAAACACTAGTGATGTTAGTTTTGCTAAAGTCTGGAGGTATGGGACCCCATGATGTGCAGCTTAATTTTCCTTGACCCAAGACCTTGTTTTCATTTCAGCCTCAATTAAGGTGACCCCACCCCCTCCAGCCTTGAGGAATATTAAGCTTTGCAATTATAGCTGACACTCCATAGTTACTCATTGGTTCCTAGGCATCCATGGATAGCAGTACAGGATCACACCATAGTCGGACCCTGGTTCATAGGCATCCATGGATAACGGCACCGGATCACACCATAGTTGGGCACTGATGGATAGCGGTACAGGATTACACCATAGTTGGGTACGGATTCCTAGGGATCCATAGATAGCAGTACAGGATCACACCATAGTTGGGCACTCTTTCATAGGCATCCAGCAGTACAGGATGTTTTCTGTTTGCTGTCAAGCCACAGTTTAACATACTTACTGTAGACAAATCCTCCCAAGACTTTTAATACATATTCTATGAGATGACTCCACAGCTAGTTTCTTTCCTTTCAGTTGGGCTCCACAGCATTGGCTTTTTAGTCATCAGAGGTCAAGGTCCTTCTCCCATGTCAGCTAGGCATTTGTATATGGGGTGCCAGTCTCTCATTTGATTATAAGCATTTTTGTGATGAGTACCTGTGACATGACAAAGCACATTGCCAATCCTTGGCTCCTGTCTCTTCCTCCTGTACTTCACTTGTAGTCATGCAGCATAAAAGAAAGGAGGAGCTTTGTTCAGAATTAGACTGTGAGCTAGAAGAGGAAGGCTTAATTGGCTCAGATCATTCTGTAGTCCCACAAGGGTGGTGCTAGCGATGAGAAGGATATGATCTGCTAACCCTGTTGATATTTCTGTAGTGGGAAACAAGTTTAATGTTACAAAGAAATGAATGTCCTAAATATTAGGAGTATTAAGTATTAGAAAATATCTTTAGTTGTGCCCACCATGGTATAATATAGATGAGGGATGGAGTAAAATGGAGGTGATACGTAATACAAATATTAAGAGTAGGGTTTAGGATTATGCTGGAACCCAAGGAAGGTAGATAGTACTGGTCTTGGTTTGGC